>NW_003315895.1:439059-442939 GCF_000151265.4 Micromonas pusilla CCMP1545 | reverse complement strand
GTCGTCGCCGTCGTCGTCGCCGCTGCGCGACGTCACGAACGACGCGCGGCGGCTGTCGATTCCGACGAACGACGACGGCGGGACGGCGGCGCCGCGACCGCGCGCGAACGACGGCGACGACGACGGCGACGACGACGACGACGACGACGACGACGCGCGCGACGCCGCGGCTCGGAGGATGAAGGATCCTCCTCCGTCCCTCCCGAAGCGTCGGCGCGCGCGCACGGAGGCGGAGAAGCTCGCGCCGTTCGCGTGGGACGCGCGCGTGGACGACCACCCGGCCGGGGACGCGCTCGCGCTCGCGGAGGGGGAGACGAAGCGCGCGCGACGCGCGGTCGAGAGGTTCGACCACGACGCGTTCGAATCGACGAGAGGGCGGATGAGATCTCGTCGTCGACCTCCCGACGCCGCCGACGCCGACGACGACGACGAGGAGGAGGAGGACGAGGACCACTCCCCCGTCGCGGAGTCCACGGACGACGAACGCGACGAGGGGATCATGGACGGGATCATAGCCCGCCGCCGCCGCGGGTCCGGGGCCGCGGACGGGGCGGCGACCGCGGATGGGGCCGAGGTAGGAGGACGCGAACGCGCCGCGGAGCGTCTGGTCGTCCAAGTGATCCGCGAGGAGGAGGGGGTGCCGTCGACGTCGACGTCGACGTCGACGTCGCGGGGCGTTAGCGACGGCGACGGCGCGGAGAGCGAGAGCGACGCGGAAGAGATCGCGGTGACGACGAAGAGGAACGCGAAGACGCGGCGGACGAAGAAGAAGGGACGGGGAAAGTCCTTAAGGAACGGCGTTCACCACGCGAACGAGGTCGTAGGGGAAGCAGTCTCACCGCCGGCGCCGTGGTTCGCCGCCGCGCCGATACCCACGGAGGAGGACTTCGACGCGCGCGAGGCGCGATCGCGCCGAGCGTCGAACCCGCGTCGGCGGAGGAACGAAAGAACGGCGGCGGCGGCGGCGGCGGAGACGGCGTCCGAGGCGCCCGCGGCCGCGCGCGAGACGGCGGACGGCGGGAAGAAAAAGAGACGCCGCGTCGCGAATTTCCGGCGGTTCGTCGACGACGGCGGCCCATCCGACGACGACGACGACGACGACGACGACGACGACGACGACGACGACGACGACACCGCCGTCGTCGGCGACGACGACGACGTCTCCGTGCACTCGGACGCGTCCATGGAGCGCGCGAACGGGCCTAGGGCGGGGGAGACGAAGGCGTTCAGAAAAGTCGCGACGACGCGCGGCGCGTTGGCGTCGTCGTCTGACGAAGACGACGACGACGGCGGCGGCGGCGGCGGCGACGCGGCGGCGGCAGAAAAACACGCCGCGTATTTCGCCTCTCGCGCCGCGGAGGCGCGCGGGCGACGCGCGGGCGACGCCGAGGACGCGGAGACCGATCCCGGGGCGGCCGGGTTCGAGATCGACGACGAGATCGGGGAGGGGCGCGACATCTCAGAGCACAGCGACGGGAGCCAAGAGCGGACCGCGGGCGCGCGAGGGTTTAAGATGACCGAGCTGCTAGGGGACGGGTACGGGAAAGGCCGGCGGCGACGCGGCGACGCGGCGAAGGCGGGGGTGGACGTCGCCGCGATTTTAGCGAGGAAGAAGCCCGCGTGGGCGCTCAGCCTGAGCAGCGACGACGACGAGGAGGAGGAGGAGGAGGAGGAGGGCGACGGCGGCGAAAGTCCTCAAGGAACGGCGTTCACAACGCGAACGGGCTCGTATGGGAACCAGTCTGGGCACCGCCCAGTCTGGGCACCGCCGCGGCGTCTGAAGGATGTCGCGAAGCCGCGGCCCGCGCCCGCGCCCGCCTCTCCGGCGAACGCGTACGCGTACGCCGACGTGGACACGGAATCGCTTCCGCTTGCGGCGCCGGACGAACCCGAAGTCGTCGTCGAGATCTTGCCGGAGACGCCGGAAGACGAGAGGGACGACGAGCGCGCGCGGAGGGCGGCGCGCGCGGCGCGGGAGACGCAGAAAAAGGAAAACGCGCGCCGCCGCCGCCGCGCGCGCCAGCCGAGGATCCACGCGATGCTCCCTCCCGCGACGGGCGGCGCGCCGGGGGGTCTCGGGCTCGGACACGACGCGGACGCGGACGACGGCGACGGCGACGGCGACGGCGACGTCGTCGTGATCGCGGCGGCGGCGACGACGACCGCGACCGCGACCGCGACCGCGACAGCGGCGACGGAGGCGTCCGCGACGGGCGCCGACGCGGGGGTCCCGCGCGCGCCGTGGCGGTTCCCCCCGTCGCTGACGCTTCTCGCGGCGCCCGATACGGGTGCCGACTTTGGTGCCGACTTTGGTGCCGACTTTGACGCCGACTTTGGCGCGACCGACGCGTCGTCCATCGGACGGGGCGGACTCGCGGACGAGGACGAGGAGGGCGCGCGGGCGCTGCGCGTCGCCGCGCTCTCCTTCAGAGCCGGGTCGAGCGCGGGACGACCGCCCGGTCCCGGTCCCGGTCCCGGTCCCGGTCCCGGTCCTCCTCCACCCGCGCCGCCGTTCGCCGCCGCCGCCGGGCGCGGGCACGAGACGGACGCCGATGTCATGAGACAGACCCCGATGTCCCGCGGGGATCTCGCGCGTTGGCGCAGAGCGGCGGCGCTGCTCGAGCGGCGCGCCCGCGGGGGCTTTTGGCGCGCGCTCGCGTCCACCGTCGCCGACGCGCGCGCGTCGGACGCGCGCCGCGAGCGCGACGCGATGGCCGCCGCCGCGCGCGCGATCGCGGACGGCGCGCTCACCGACGCGGACGCCGACGCGATCGAGCGCGCGGCGCTGGAGTCGCCGCGCGCCGCCGCCGCGCGCGGGAACGAGAGCGGATGGGAGCTCCTCTTCGTCGCCGCGGCGGTGTGGCGCGAGGCGGGGCACGACGCCGCCGCCGCCGCGGAGGGCGCGGACGCCGTCGAGGCGTGGACGCGCGCGGCGTGGGCGGTCGTGGAAGATCTGCTGGAGCACTCCCCGATGCCGCCGCATCTCGGGACGACGCCGTGGCCGCCGCCGCCGTCGCGCGGGTGCGACGCGACGGACGCGTGGGTCGACGCGAACGCGTATTTTCTCCGCCGGAACGCCGCGCGCGGGCGGCGCGGGATCTTCTCTTCTTCTTCTTCGTCGTCGTCGTCGTCGTCGTCGTGCGCGTCCGGGTTCGACGACCGCGCGTACGCGAGCGCGGTCGCGTCGCGCGTCGCGGCGCTCGCGGACGCGTGGCCGCGGTGCGAGGACGACGTCGCGCCCGCGATGGAGATGTGGCGGCTCGTCTCCGGCGTCGGCGGGAATAAACGCGCGGACGCCGCGGCGGCGACCGCCGGCGGCGGGGACCGCGGCGTCGGCGGCGTCGGCGAATACTCCGCCGCCGCGGTCGCCGCCGCCGCGCGCGCGCGCGCGACCGGCGGGATGTTCGCGCTCTCGGACGCCGCGTCGGCGTCGCGCGACTTGGCGCCGCCGCCGTGCGTCGCGTGCTGCGATCTCGCGCAGCCCGCGGCGTGGTGGTCGTCGTCGTCGTCGTCGTCGTGCGCGTTGACGCCCGCCTTTGGCGCCGGCGGCGCGTCGCGGTGCGCGTGCGACGCGTCCTTGCGAGCGCTCGCCGCGCACCTGCGCAAGGCGCCGGACGCGAAGGCGTTGCGGCGCGATCTCGGGAAGCTCCTCGCCGCGGCGTCGCTGCTGCGCAAGCCGAGCGAGGACGACGCCGCCGCGGGCGAGCGCGCATCTCAGGTGCGTTCTATACACTGGTTCCCATACGACCGCGTCGGCGTGGTGAACGCCGATCCTTAAGGACTTTTCCCGGCGTCTCTCTGCGCCCACCCCCTCGCTTTCAATCCCCGTCCTCGACGCCTTTCAACGCCAACTGACGCCTATGAACTCCCCCCCGACGTT
>NW_003315895.1:404731-438959 GCF_000151265.4 Micromonas pusilla CCMP1545 | reverse complement strand
GTCGCACGCGCACCGCGACGCGCCGCCGGCGCCAATGTCCGGCGTCAACGCGCACGACGACGACGACGACGACGACCACCACGCCGCGGGCTGCGCGAGATCGCAGCACGCGACGCACGGCGGCGGCGCCAAGTCGCGCGACGCCGCCGCGCGCGCGCGCGCGACCGGCGGGATGTTCGCGCTCTCGGACGCCGCGTCGGCGTCGCGCGACTTGGCGCCGCCGCCGTGCGTCGCGTGCTGCGATCTCGCGCAGCCCGCGGCGTGGTGGTCGTCGTCGTCGTCGTCGTCGTGCGCGTTGACGCCCGCCTTTGGCGCCGGCGGCGCGTCGCGGTGCGCGTGCGACGCGTCCTTGCGAGCGCTCGCCGCGCACCTGCGCAAGGCGCCGGACGCGAAGGCGTTGCGGCGCGATCTCGGGAAGCTCCTCGCCGCGGCGTCGCTGCTGCGCAAGCCGAGCGAGGACGACGCCGCCGCGGGCGAGCGCGCATCTCAGGTGCGTTCTATACACTGGTTCCCATACGACCGCGTCGGCGTGGTGAACGCCGATCCTTAAGGACTTTTCCCGGCGTCTCTCTGCGCCCACCCCCTCGCTTTCAATCCCCGTCCTCGACGCCTTTCAACGCCAACTGACGCCTATGAACTCCACCCCGACGTTCGCTCGTATAGAACGGCCCTCACGAACGCGGCGCGTCGTTTCGAGCCGGCGGCGGCGCCGCGCTGCCGCTCTCCCCCTCCGCGTCCATCCTCCGCCACCGCGCGGCGCTGCACGCCACGCTCGTCGACGCGTGCCTCGCGCACGGCCTCGCGGACCAAGCCGGGATGTGCCTCCGACAGCTGTGCGGCGTGCTCGCCGGCGCGAGATTGCCGAGCGCCGACGCCGACGCGGCGCATCGCGCGATCGCGTTGCGAGCGCTCGCGCTCGCGTCCGAGGCGTGGCGCCGCGCGTGGACGGACGCGGGCGCGTCCGCGGCGTCGCGATGGCGCGGGGTGGACAAGCTGGTGAAGGATGGCGAGAACGCGCTCGCGACGGCGCGGCGCGAAGCGTCGCGGTTGACGGCGTGCGCCTCCGCGCCGGGCGACGCCGCCTCGCGCGGCGTCGGCGCGGTCGCCGCGGAAGCCGCGGCGGCCGCGTCCGCGACCTACGCCGCGCTCGTGACCTGCGGCGCGCGCGCTCCCGGCGCGGAGGCGGCGCAGGAGACGTTCGCGGCGCCGGTGCTGCGCGACGACGACGACGACGACGGCGACGACGGCGGCGGCGCGGGTGGCGGAGGCGGGGGCGGGGGCGCGACGCGGGACCCCCGCGCGTGGCCGACGCGCGTCTTCGCGTCTCGCGCGCTCGCGACGGCGCTCGCGCCCGGGCACCCGACGCACGCCGGGACGCCGCGGAGTCGGGAGTGCCTCGCGCCCGCGATGACGCTGCTGGCTCTGACCGCCGCGAGCGAGGCGGCGAGCGGCGGCGTCGGTCCGCTCGCGGCGGCGCTGTTCGCGCATCCGGCGGCGCGGGCGCTGCACGAGGGCGCGACGCGCGGGCCGGGCGCGGCGGCGGCGACGCGGCTGCAGCGCGCGGCGAGGGGGGAAGTGGATGGGACGGAAGGGTTAAACGTCGCGGCGACGCGCGAATTCTTTGGCGTCGCGGCGAACGCGTCGGACGGCGGCGCGCCCGCGCGCGCGGCGCTCAGAGGCGGCGGCGGCGGCGGCGACGCCGCGCTCGTCGGCGTCCCCGGCGACGTGCTCTCCAGAGCGGAGGCGGACTTCAGGGTCAGCGCGGGGGAGCTCTTCGCGTCGCAGCTCGCGTCCACGGCGCGAACGGGCGCGGACGCGCTCGCGCTCGTCGTCGCGCGGTTCCCGCCTCTCGCGCGAGGGTGCCACGCGCTCGCGTTTTTTGCCCGCGAAGAAAGAGAAAGAGAAAGAGAAAACGAAAACGGCGGCGGCGCGGGGGGCGAGTCCACGCTCGCCGCGAGCGAACGCCGCGCGCGCGTCGCGTCGCACGTCGTCGCCGTCGCCGGCGCGGCGCGATGGCTCGCGGACGCGTCGAAGACGGTCGCGTCCGCGGCGCGCGCGGCCGATCTAGGCGCGCCGCTCGCGTCGCTCGTGCCCTTCACTCCTTCGGCGGCGCGCGCGTGGGGCGAAGCGGCCGACCGCGCGCGCCAGGAGACCCGCGGCGAGGATCTCTCTCTCTCTCTCGGCGGCGCGGTCGCGTCGACGCTTCTCTCGAGCGCGGGAGACGACGAGACGCTGATGCGCGCGATCGTCACCGCGGCGTCGTCGCGGTGGGCGGCGGCGTCCGGCGGCGGCGGCGGCGGCGCAGCGTCGGCGTCGGCGTCGGCGAAAATCGCGGCGACGCGCGACCTCGCCGCGTCCACGCTCGGCGTCCTCGAAGGCGTCCTCGGAGGACACGCCCCGGGGTCTCGCGAGGACGCGCGCGAGCGCGCGGCGATCGACGCGCTCGCGAGGGCGCTCCTGAAGCTCCGCGTCCCCGGCGCCGGGCGGTTCGTCGTCGGGACGTTGCTCCCAAACTTTCTCGCGCGGGAGCTGCGCGCGGCGCCGCAGACGCGATGCGCGCGCGCGTGGCTCAGCGCGTTGTCCCTGTGCCGCCGACTCCTCGAGGGCGGCGACGGCGGGGGCGAGGGCGAGGGCGCGCGAATGACGACGACGGACAACAACGGGATCACCCCGAGCGCGGTGCTCGCGGGCGCGCTGTCGTCGCCGGCGGCGGCGCTTCTCGACGTCGTCGTCGGCGCGGGCGACGTTAACCACCAGGCGGCGTCCGCCGTGGACGCGTTGTTTCGGTTGTTGGCCGACAGGTTGGACGCCGCCAGAGGGGCGGGGTTTAGGGAAGTCTCGGCGGCGGCGGCGGCGGCGACTGAGACGTCCAGGGTTGAAGCGCCCGCGCCCGCGGCGGCGCCCGCGGCGGCGCCGGCGGCGGCGACCGCGGCGGCGCCGGCGGCGGCGACCGCGGCGGCGACGTACTTTCCGTTCCCCGGCGGCGCGGCGGCGGCGACGACGACGTACTTCCCGTTCCCCAGCGCGCCCGCGGCTCCGTCGTCGGTTCCGCCCGCCGACTCGAGAGAGCCGCGGCGCGCGGCCGCGGCCGCGGAGGACGAGGCTCGACGCGCGGAGGAGGAGACGCGCGCCGCCGCCGCGAAAGCCGCCGCCGCGGTGGCCGCCGCGTCCTCCGCGTTCGCCTCTCCCGCGACGGCGAAGCTCCTTCTCGCCGCCGTCGCCGCGGCGGCGAGCGTCCTCGCGACCGCGGCGCTGTCCGCGCCGCTGCGGGACGCGAACTCGGCGCATTCGTCGCGCGCGTTCACGGTCGTCGGGAGGCGGACGCCGGAGGACGACAGAGGGACGGCGATCGCGCGAATGAAAGCCGCGCTCGCCGAGGACAGGGAACGGCTCGCGGCGGAGCTCGGCGCTCACGCGCGCGACGTCTCCAGGTTCGACTTTGGAGGCGAGTCCGCGACGCCGCCGCTGCCGCCCGGCGCGCTCACGTCGTGTGAGGCGTCATCGGACAATACCATTAACACTGTCGGACACACATACTGTCGGACACACATACTGTCGGACGGCGACGACGGCGACGCGTGGTGGGGCCCTCGCGCGATTCGACGCGGGTCGCACCGTCTCGACGAGTCGTGGTCCCTGCACCGCGCGCGCGTGCGATGCGTGTCGTCGTCCGCGACGGCGTTCCTGCTCGCGCTCGCGCGGTCTAGCGGCGGCGGAAATGGCGGAAACGGCGGCGGGGCGGCGGGGAGGGCCGCGTGCGGGGCGGCGCTGCGCGCGGCGAGGGAACGGCACGGCGCGACGCTGCGGCGCGCGGCGGCGATCTTATCGGAGCCCGACGCGGCGGGGTGCGGCCCCGAGCGCGACGCGCTGTCGACGACGATGCGCGCGATGGGGCTTGATATCGAGCGGCTGCCGCCGAAGCCCGGCGGCGGCGGCGGCGCGGGGGTGACGAGCGGGAGTGGCGCGATGCGTCAGCGCGTCCCGGCGGGCGGCGGCGGCGGCGGCGGCGGCGGGGGATTCCGAGGCGGCGCGGCGTGGGGAGGGGGACGCGGGCGCGGTCCCCCCGGCGGGTTTGACCGCTCGCGACGCTATTTCTAGCTTTCTCACACGAGTACGTAGGAGTTTAAACGAACAGAACAGTAGTCGTAGTCGTGGAGTGGAATCGTCGCGACGCGTTGCAACCTATTCACTACGTATGACAGTGTCGAGTCGCCTCCTCGCCGCCTCGCCTCCTCGACCGTCGTCTTCGCCGTCCATTCCTCACGCCTCCTCCTCCTCCTCCTCCGGCTTGCCGTGGAGCCACTCCGCGAAGTTGTCGAAGAGCTCGCCCTCGTACGCGGAGTCGGACTTCATGCCCTGGTAGAACGCCTCGCCAACCTTGCTGCGCGCGCCCGCCACCTTCTTCGCCTTGGCGGCGGAGCGTTCCTTCTCCGCGGCGGCGGCCATCTGCGCGGCAACCTTGGCGTACGGGTTCAAACGCTCCATCGCCGCCTTGTTCTTGAGCGGGTTTCTCTTCAGCGGCGCGTGCGCGCGCGTCTTGCCCGCCTTGGGCGCGTTCACCGCGCTCTGAATCTCGTCCGAGTTGATCACGCGCGAGAGATCCGGCACGGTCATGATGGACCTCGGCGGCTTCCACCCCTTCTTCGCGCTCGACGCCGCCGCCGCCGTGCCGAACACCGCGTCGAGCTTCTCGAACGCCTTCTTCGTCCAGATGATGAACCGTCCGACGTGCCCGCCGGGCGCGAGCGTCAGGAGCCCGAGCCTATCCACGGAGCACAGCTCCACGCCCGGGATGTTGCGAAACGCCTTCGTGATGCCGTCGTCGTCGGCGTACACCACGAGCGGGCCGCGGCGTTGGACGTAGCGGCGGTTACGCATCTTCCCCTTGCCGGAGCGGATGTTCCTCGACTCCTTCACCTTCTCGACGTCCGCGTAGGCGCCGATGGACTTGAGGAGCGCGACCGCCTTGGCCGTCTTCGCGATGGACTCGACGTCGTCGCCGACGACGAGCGGCACCTCCGGGACGGTCTCCACGGCGTGGCCGCGCGCCATGAGAAGCGCGGGAACCGCCGACGCCGCGAGCGCTGAGCAGACGGCGTAGCGCTTCTGCTTGAGGTTCACGCGGCGGTGCCACCTGCGCCAGGTCTGTTTGTGTTTTTTACGTTTTTTGAGTTGGGTCGGGGAAGGAGAGCGAGCGAGCGGACGTCAGTCGTCGGCGTTTTCGTTTTCGTCCATCGATGGATCGATCGCGAGAGGGACGACGGGAAAAAATAAATCGCGTCGCGGACGCGTCCGCCGGCGACGGAACCGCGACGACGGCGGTCGCGGCCGCGACGCGCGCGCGCGACGGCGAGCGCGCGACTCGGACGCGACGTGGACGCGTTCGAATCGCGGTCGCGCGGCGTCGCGGGCGTCGCGACGGCGCCGCGCGGCGCCGATCGCGACCTGCGCCGGGTATTAGGGTTCACGGCGAGCGTCTTTTTTCGTTCGCCGCGAGTTCGAGCGACGCGCACCTTCGTCGGCGCGAACATGCGGCCGCCGCGGCACATGTTACCGAAGGCACCTTGGCCCGCGCGGTGAGTACCACCGCCGGGAACGCGCGGAATGCGAGAGACCGCGCGGCCGGTGCCCCACGACTCCGCCGCGGTCTGATGGCCGGCCTTGTTGAACACGGCGTACGCCTGGCGGTTGTTCTTGTTCAGGCCGGTGTGCACGGCGTTGACGATGTCCGGGCGGATCGGCGAGAGGAACACCTCCGGGAGCTGGCAGGTGGCGCCGTTGCCGTTCTGGACGGTCACGGTCGGGAGAGCGGCGGGCATCTTGAACGAGTTTACAGCGGGGTCGAGACGCGCGCGCTGGCAAAAGAGGGACACGGCTTTCGATGCGACGCGGAGAAAAACCCTCTTTGTCAGCAGTCCGAGTCGCGTAACGGCGTAGTACGTTTTGTAGGGCCTAAAGTATGGGAAACTAGTTAGAAAACATACGAGTAACAACTTTTTTTTTTTTTGCTTTCAGCGTGATCGATGCATCGATCAAACCAGAGAATTGATCGCCGAGTTTCAAAGGAGGCTTGACCGACGAAACGCCGCGCGCTATTTGTCGAACTTCGCGCGTTCGACCGCCACACAGGCAGAGCTCACCTTCATCGTGAGGTTCCGGCGTCGCGACCGAGGGTCTCCCGAAGCGCGCGCGCGCCGTCGGTCCCACCACCACCCCAGCAGCGCGATGGACGTCGCCGCGTTCCTCGCCGCGTCGAAGGCGCATCCCCCGCCGAGAGCGGACGGCTCCGACGATCCGTCGAGCCCGCCGATGACAACGTTCGCGTACGGCACCGCGGGGTTCCGCCTCCCCGCCGAGCTCCTCGACTCCACGATGTTCCGATGCGGCGCGGTCGCGGCGATCAGAAGCGCCGCGACCGGCGCCGCGACCGGCGTCGTCGTCACCGCGTCGCACAACCCAGAGCGCGACAACGGCGCGAAGCTCGTGGACTTTCACGGCGGCATGCTCCCGCCGCGATGGGAAGCGATGGCGGAGGCGCTCGCGAACGCGGACGGAGACGCGGAGACGACCGCCGCGCTCGAGGCGTTGATCAACGACGACGCCGCCGCCGCCGACGACGGGAGTGCTCATCACCACGTCGCCGCCGCCGTCGCCGGGTCGACGCCGCCGACGGTGTACCTCGCGAGGGACACGCGCGCGAGCGGCGAGGCGTTGGCGGCGGCGGTGCGGTCAGGTGCGTTCTATACACTGGTTCCCATACGACCCCGTCGCCGTGGTGAACGCTGATCCTTAAGGACTTTGCCCGGCGCGTCTCTCCGCCCATCCCTTGCGTTCAATACCCGCCCTCGGCGCCTTTCAACTCCACCTGACGCCTTTCAACTCCACCCCAACATTCGCACCTGTCCGCGCGGAAGGGATCGCCGCCGCGGGGGCGCGATGCGTCGACCTCGGTCTGATGACGACGCCGCAGCTGCACTACGTCGTGTACGCGGCGAACCGAGGGATGCCGTGCGGGGAGGAGGATTACTTCGAGCGGCTCGCGGGCGCGTTCAAGACGCTCGCGTCGTCGTCGACCGCGACAGCTGGCGACGAAGACGCCGACGATCGAACGGAGATCGAGACCGAGACCGTCTTCGTGGACTGCGCGAACGGCGTCGGCGCGGCGAAGCTCCGGACGCTCGCGTCGCTCCTCGGACCGGAGATGCTTCCGCTGTCGCTTCGAAACGTCGGCGGCGAGGTGCGTTCTCCTTACACTGGTTCCCATACGACCGCGTCGGCGTGGTGAACGCCGATCCTTAAGGACTTTTGCCGGCGCATCTCTCCGCCCAGGGTCCCTCGCTTTTAATCCCCGCCCGCGTTACCTTTCAACTCCACCTGACGCCTTTCAACTCCACCCCGACGTTCGCTCGTATGGAACGACCCTCAGCCCGGCGACGCGCTGAACGACCGCGTCGGCGCGGATTTCGTGCAGAAGGAAAAACGCGCGCCGACGCGCGGCGGCTTCGACGCGTTGCCCCCCGGTGAGACTATGGCCTCATAGAGACCGACCGCGCTTCCCGTGCGAACTTCAAACTTCGAACTTCGCGTCGCGCGCCGCGCCGATCCTCGAGGACGGACTCGACCTGACCTGACCTCCGCCGTCGCCGCGTCGCTCTTCGCTCGCGCTTCCCTTTCGAAATTCGACCGGCGAAGAGACGTTACGCTGACCGACGCGTTCCCGATCATCTCGTCTCGTCCCGCGCGCGACTCCTCAAGGCGCTCGGTGCGTCAGCGTCGACGGCGACGCGGACAGGCTCGTGTACTTCACGAAGAAGCGCGCGCGCGCCGGCGACGACGACGACGACGCGGACGCGGACGCCGCCGCGGTGTCGCTGTTCGACGGGGATAAGGCGCGTTCTACACACCGGTCCCCGTACGACCGCGTCGGCGTGGTGAACGCCGATCCTTAAGGACTTTTGGGTCCCGGCGTTTCTCTCCGCCCACCCCTCGGTTTCAATCCATGCCATCGACGCCTTTCAACTCCAACTGACGCCTTTGAACTTCACCCCGACGTTCGATCGCTCGTATGGAACGACCCTAAGATCGCGTCTCTGATCGCGTTCCACGTCGCGGACCTGTTGAGACGCTCCGGCTGCCTCGCGGCGCTGCGCGTGGGCGTGGTGCAGGCGCGTGCTTCGTTTTTCACCCGCCCGCCCGCCGCTCGGTTTCAACATTCGTTCGATCGATCGCGCGCGCGGGTCCCTCCCTTTCGACTGACCGATGGACCGCCCCCTCGCAGACCGCGTACGCCAACGGCGCGAGCACGGCGTTCGTTCAGGTGCGTTCTATACAAAAGTTTTTCACCCATCGCCCGGTTTCAACACTTGATCGCTCCCCCTTTCAACTGACCGGTGAACTATTTTTGTATGGAACGACCCTCAGGAGTCGCTCGGACTCGAGACCAGGTGCACGCCGACCGGGGTCAAGCACCTGCACCCGGTCGCGGAGAGCTTCGACGTGGGCGTGTACTTCGAAGCGAACGGGCACGGCACCGCGGTGTTCTCGGACGAGGCGACGGCGGCGATCGACGACGCGGCGGCGCGGTGCGCGGCGGACGCCGACGCCGCCGAAACTGATGTGCGTTCTATACACTAGTCCCCATACAACCGCGTTGGCGTGGTGAACGCCGATCCTTAAGGACTTTTCCCGGGGTCTCTCTCCGCCCACCCCTCGCTTTCAACGCCCGCCCGCGTTGCCTTTCAACTCCAACTGACGCCTTTCAACTCCACCCCGACTTTCGCTCGTATAGAACGGCCCTGAAACCGAAACCGAAACCGAGACCGAGTCGTCGAAAGCGTTGCGGGAGCTTCGAGCGCTGACCCGCGCGATCAACCCCGCGGTCGGGGACGCCCTGAGCGGCGTCCTCGTCGTCGAGGCCATCCTCCGCGCGCGAGGGTGGGGCCTGGACGACTGGGACGCGCTCTATCGCGACCTGCCGTCGAGACAGTCGAAGGTTTCGGTGAGAGACCGCGCGGCGATAACGACGACGGACGCGGAGCGCCGAGCGACGACGCCGGAGGGGATGCAGGACGCCATCGACGCGGCGGTGCGGATGGCGGGGAGCTCCGCGCGCGCGTTCGCGCGACCGAGGCGCGTCTCTCGCTCGCTCGTCGACCCTACTAGCCTCTCTTTCGTTTTTCTCTCCCCGCCGCTCGCGCCCGGTCTGGTTGGTGGTTTCGGTTTCGCGTTCGACCGCGATGCCGTTCAAATTGACCGATAACTTACCGCGATGCCGTTCAAACTGACCGAAAATCGATCGACCAACCCTCGCGCCCGAACCGCGTCCGCAGCGGCACGGAGGACGTCGTCAGGGTGTACGCCGAGGCGGCCACGGACGCGGAGGCGGACGCGCTCGCGAGGGAGGTGTGCAGGATCGTGCACGCGCGCGCGGGAGGGGTGGGGGATCCCCCGTGACGACCGAGGGACTCTTCGCGCGACGCGGCGCGACGAGAGCGAAAGGATGCAGTGGCCAAAAAGTACAACACGTAGATTCTCCAAATTCGGTAATTGTCCCTGATGAACGCCCGCGGAATCGACGCGTCGCCACTCCGCCGCCGCGCGCGCGTCATCGTCGTCGTCGTCGTCGTCGTCGTCGTCGTCGTCGTCGTCGCGGAGCGCGCGCCGCGCCGCCGCTCGAGCTCGGTCCTCCTCGCGTCGAGCTCGCGTCACGTCCGCGTCGCGCCGACCGCCGTCGCGGGTCGGATTCATTCCGAACTCTCGGACGACGGACGGCGGCGGGACGAATCGGATCGATCGAGCGGGGGGGATGAAATTCGCCGCGGCCGCCGCGGCGAGCATGCCCGCGGGCGTCTACTTCTCCGACGTCGTGACGCACCTGACGTACGAGAACTTCAAGGCGGCGCTCACCGCGGAGATGATCGTGCTCTGTCTCCTGTTCTTCGCGTTCAAGCTCGGATGGTGCGCCAAATTCCCACCGTAATCTAATCGCCGGTGCCGAGCGTTCCAATTCCGACTCCGACTCCGACTCCGACTCCGATTCCCCCCGAACGGCCGCCGACGACGCCCCCCCCCCCCCCTCCCGACCTCGCCCAGGTGGCTCAAACCCGCGCCCGAGTCCGAGGACGTCTGCGTCTCGAGGATGATACGCGCGCTGAACGACGAGACGTTCGACCAGTCGGTGTTGGAAGCCGCCAAGCTCAAGAAGATCTTTCACGAGCGTCTCCCGTCGTGGATATCCTACCCGGACGTGGACAGGGCGCCGTGGCTGAACCGCGCGGCGCGGCAGATGTGGCCGTTCCTGAACAAAGCCATCTCGAACAGCGTGGTGTGGTCCGTGGAGCGGCCGCTGAATCGGCTCGTGGATCGCTCCGGGCCCATCTCTTCGTGTAAATTCTCAAAGTTCACGCTCGGCCTCGAGCCGCTCATATTCGTGTCGGTGAAAGCCGTGGACGAGGTCCCGAACGAAATCGGGCTGGACATCGAGTTCAAGTGGGCCGCGCTCGAGCCCGAGGTGCAGCTCGACGTCGGGTTGTTCGACGCGCTGAAGCTCCCGTTCGCGATCGAGAAGATCGAGGCGTTCGGGACGATTCGCCTGGTCTTCGGACCGCTGTGCGAGTGGTGGCCGACGTTTTCGGACATGCAGATCGCGTTCATCGGGAAGCCCACGATCAACTTCAACCTGCGGTTAGTCGGCGGGGACATCACGAAAGTTCCGAAGGTTGAGAAATCGCTCTCGAAGCTCATCAAGAACGCGATATACAACCTCATGGTGTGGCCGAACAGATTGGACATTCCGATCACGGAACAAGACGGCTCGATTCGCATTCACCACACCGGCATCCTTCGCGTGACGGTGTACCGCTTTCACGGGATCTACCACAGCGTGAAGAAAGTCCCGAAGCCCGCGCTGGAGATTCAGCTCGTGGACGGGGATTACGAGAAACCGAAAGTGAAGCGATACACGAAGACGTCGATCCACGACCCGAAGACCGACGCGGTCGGCGAGTACGTCGTAGAGGAGACGTTTGAGATTCGCGTCCACGACATACGCGCCGCGGAGCTGAAGTTCACGTGCGTGGACACGGCGAAACTGCAGATGAGTTCCTTCGTGAAGAGAAACAGCAAGGCGATGAAGAAGCTGAAGAGAGCGATGCCGTTGCTGCGACGGAAGAAGAAGACGAACACGAAGCAAGCCGCGCTGATGGAAGGCGCGTTTGATTTCGATTTGAAAACGAAAGAGAAATCTAAAGACACGGTGCTGAACACGCGGGATAGCAAATCCTCGAGCGCGATCGAGGGCGAGAGAGCGCTGAAGACGCAGAAAAGAGGCACGATCGGGTCGTGTCGGTACGAGCTCGGCCCGCTGATCGAGACCCCGAACGCGGAGGTGCCAGAGGACATGAAATTTGACCGCCCGTCGAAGAGCGCGTCGCACCTCAAAGACGACAAACCCGGCATCGTCTTCAGCTTACACTACCTCCCGTTCGAGAACGAGTGGGACATCGAGAACAACATCAACGTCGGCATGCAGATGCCGGAGTTGGACCTCGAGAAGCTGCTCGCGACGGGCGGTCTGGATCAGTTCTGCGGCGTGTTGCACGTCACGTTGAACCGCGGTGACCGCCTCGTCGCGCGCGACGCCAACGGCCGGAGCGACCCGTTCGTTCGGTTCTCCATGGGTAAGCAGCACCAAAAGTCGAGCGTGAAGTACGAGACGCTGAACCCGGTGTGGGACGAGGAGTTCGACTTCATCATCGGCAAGCCGGAGCTGGAGAACAACCTCAAGTTGCGGTGCGAGTGCTGGGACTTGGACTCGTACGGAAAGCGAGATTACATGGGGATGTGCTCGTTCGACACGAAGCGCATCATCGCGCAGCTGCTCATCAAAGGCGGCACGGGGCAGAACATCAAGGTCACGGAGGAGCTCCAAGAGACGCCCTCGGGGCGCCTGCACGTCCAGTTCGAGTTCTTCAGCGTGATCACGAACCGCGCGCTCACGGAGTCGATCGCGGAGAAGAGCGCGGCGGCGCAGCTCGCGAACGATCTCGCCGACGCCGAGGTGCAAAAAAAGCAGAGAGGGTTTTCGTTCAAGAAGCTCTCCCCAGCGGAGGAAGCGCGCGTCGCGGAGGAGGCGAAGAGGGAGATCATGGAGGGGATGGACGACGCCGCCACGGGGGGCGCGAGGGCGAGCGTCATCGCGCCCGCGCGCGCGACGCGAGATCCGTCCCGTAAATCCTGGCCCGACGACGACGACGACGACGAACCGTTCGGGAGGCTAAAAAGAAAAACGTCGGCGGCGAGAGACGAGAAGCGCGAGACGTCCGCGACGTCGAAGGGGATTCTGAAATCGCCGAAGAAAACGTCCGCGCAGGACGTGTCCTCGACGATGTCGCCGTCGATCCGCGACGGCGGCGGCGGCAGCGCGAAGCTCGGCGACGGGCGGATGAACGCGAACGCGAAGGCGAAGGCGTCGCCGAACAGGTTGAGGTGCGTTCTATACACTGGTCCCCATACGACCGCGTTGGCGAGGTGGACGCCGATCCTTAAGGACGTTTGCCGTCGTCTCTCTCCGCCCACACCACGCTTTCAATCCCCGTCCTCGACGCCTTTCAACGCCAACTGACGCCTTTAAACTTCACCCCGACATCGCTTTGTATAGAACGACCCTAACGCCGGACGGATGGTCGAGAACCGACTCGCTGCGGTACACGTCCGTGAAGGACATGCAAGTGTCGTACAGCAGCGACGAGGACGAGAATTTGTTCGCGTAGACGACGCCACCCTAGCTGCAGTAGATGAACATATTATGTAGACGTTCGACGTACTGTATTACATGCTGCGCCGCGCAAACGGATGAAACGCGAACGCGGCGGCCGGGACAACTTTTTTTTTTTTCCGTGCTCGTATCGCACCTGTGCTCGCACCTGGACGGGTCTCGGACGCCGCGAGGGCGTTATCATAACCTTACGAACGAACCACGACGAAAACGAAACTTTAAGAAAGCAACAACGACGCGTCGGTTCTATCGCGCCGTCGTCCTCGCCGCGGCATATCGCCGCGCACACGCCGCACGCGTCCACTCGCCCATCGAGCGCTCTCGCGCCCGCCCATCCCTTCGCCTCTCTCTCTCTCTCTCACTCTCCACTCTCTTCGAACACGATGCTCTCCGCCGTGTCCTCCGTGTCCTCCGCGCGCGCGCGCTTCCCCGCGGTCGCGAGGACGTTCCGCTCCGCGCGAGCGAGGCAGGTCGCGCTGCACACGCGCGCGTCGTCCGCGGAACAGGCGCGCGCCCGTCCCCGCGCTCCTCCTCCGAGCTCGCGCGCGTCGTTTCCGTTCCGTTCGCGCGTCGCGTGGCGTCGCGCGCGATACGACGACGCGTCCCCGGAAGACGCGCGGCTGGACGCGCCGCGGTCGTTGTTCTTTTTCCCCGCGAGCGCCGCGTACGTGTACGTGTACGCTTTAGGTCTCGCCGACGCCGTCTCCTCCCCCTTCCCGGCGTCGTCGTCGTCGGCGTCGTCGTCGTCGTCGTCGTCGTTGTCGCAGCAGAAGTCCGAACAGAAGGTGCAAGAACAACAGCAGCCGCAGCAGAAGCCGCCGCAGCAGACGCCGCGCTATTCGCGAGAGTACGCGCGGAACCCCTACGCGCGGTTCTCGATGTCGCCGGATCCGTGGAACGAGCTCGCGCAGCTCATGGGTGCGTCGACGGGTTTGGCTTTTTTTTTAAAGTTTGGTTTTACGTCGTCGGTCGCGCGTCGTCCGTCGACGACTCACGCCGCGTCGACTGATCGATCGCGCACGCGTCTGCATCGAACGCAGAGATGAGAATCCCCCGCCGCTTCCTCACCCCAGGGTTGCTCGGGGGGGACATGGGGACGGGTTCCTCGCTCGGCGCCGGTCCGATCCCGCACCGCGACAGCGTCGGCCGTCTGCCGAATAACTTTGACTTCAACATGAACATCATCGAGACGAAGAAAGGGTACGAGTTCACGGCGGACCTCCCGGGGCTGTCCAAGGACATGGTGAACGTGGAGCTGGACACGGACAACGACATGCTCATGATCAGCGCGGAGCGCGCGGAGCGACACGAGGAGGTGCGTCCCCCGGAGGATTTCCGCGACGTCACGGAGAGCAGAGGGACGTTTTTGGTGCACGAGATTCACCCGGACGTTCCGGTGTGTGTCGCGTCCGCTCACGTCGCGCGAACCGACGCGACGGTTCACATCCCTCCCTCCCTCCCTCCCTCCCTCCCTCCCTCACGCTCACACTCACGCTGACCTCTACCCGTACCGTATCAGGAGGACGAGGACAAGGACAGCGGATTCAAATTCCACGTCTACGAGCGTTCGTACGGAAAGTATCAGAGGCAGTTCAGGATGCCGGAGAACTCAATCTCGGACCCTGGGAAGCTCGACGTCACGCTGAAGAACGGCGTGTTGACCGTGAAAGTCCCGAAGAAGCCGGACGCGATCGACAAGGCGGATAAGAAGAACCTGAAGAAGATCGCGATCAAGGGATGAACGACGCGATGAGTCGAGGACGACACGACGAAGAACATTCAGCCACCCGCGACTCGGTCGCGCGACGAACGAACGAACGAACGAACGAACGACAGTCAGAAGCACGCGCGCGCGCACGACACGCCCGCGAACGAAAAGAACGAAGAAAAGAATGATACAGCACAGAAGTACATCGAACGCGTCGCGTTTCATCATAACGATCGATCGACGCGCCGCGCTCGCTACGCGCGACTAAAAAATACCTCCGCGCAAATCCAAAAATCCCGTCCCCCCCCGCTCGCGGCGCCTTTCCTCTCGCTCCTCCTCACTCCCACTCCACCGTGGACGGCGGCTTGGACGTGATGTCGTACACGACCCTGTTCACGTTACGCACCTGGTTGCAAATCTTCGCGCTGACTTCCTGGAGAAACTTCGGCTCGAACTGGAACCAGTCGGCGGTCATGCCGTCGCTCGAGGTGATCGCCCGCAACCCGACGACGTGCGAGTGCGTCCTCTGATCGCCCTGCACGCCGACGGACTTGATCGGCAGGAACACCGCGAACGCTTGCCAGATTTGATCGTACAGCCCCGCGTCTTTGATCGCGTTGATGTAAATCTCATCCACCGCGCGGATCGTCTCGAGCGCCCCCTCCGCGCAGACGTCGCCGAGGACGCGCACCGCGAGTCCCGGGCCTGGGAACGGGTGCCGAGAGATGAACGCCTTCGGGACGTCCATGATCAGACCGAGCTTCCGCACTTCGTCCTTGAAGAGCATCCGCAGCGGCTCCACGAGCTCGAATCCGAGCTCTTTCGGGAGCCCGCCGACGTTGTGGTGCGATTTGATCGTGTGCGAGTGCTTCTGGTCGCTTCCCGGCGGCGGGCACGACTCGATGACGTCCGGGTACAGGGTCCCTTGCACGAGAAACGTCGGCCGGACGCCCGTTTTGTTCTCCACCGTCTGCTTGTACTCCTTAAACACCTCGATGAACGCCGCGCCGATCGTCTTGCGCTTCTTCTCCGGGTCCGTCACGCCCTTGAGCTTCCCCAGAAGCCGTTCGCTGTCGTCGATGCACGTCACCGGAAGATGCAGGTGCTCTCTGAGGGTCGTTCCATACAAAAAATATTCATCGGTCAGTTGAAAGGAGACGCGATCAAATGTTGAAACCGGGCGGTGGGTGAAAAACTTTTGTATAGAACGCACTTGAACATCGTCATCACGCGCTCTTGCTCCTTGTACCGCAACAGACCGTTATCGACGAAGCAGCAGTGCAGCCGGTCGCCGATCGCCTTGTGCACGAGCGTCGCCGCGACCGCGGAGTCGACCCCACCGGACAGCGCGCAGATCACGTGCGCGTCCGGGCCAACCTTTCGTCGGACGATCTCGAGCTGTTCGTCCAAAACGTTTTGCATGCTCCACCCCGCGGTCACCCCGGCGACGGTAAACAAAAAGTGCGACAGCGTCTCCTTCCCGCGCTCCGAGTGCGTCACCTCCGGGTGATACTGCAGCCCAAAGATCTTGCGCTTCGCGTCCTCGATCGCGACGACCGCGCCGGCGTCGGACTTGCCGACGCACTCGAAACCCTCGGGCAGCTTCGGGTCGTTCCATCGCGCGAAGCGACGAATGGACGTCGGGGTGGAGTTAAAAGGCGTCAGAAGCGGAGTGGAAAGGCGTCGAGGCGTGTCGGGATCGAAAGCGAGGGACCCTGGGCGGAAAGAAACACGCGCGCGCGGGACCCGAAAGTCCTCAAGGATCGGCGTGCACCACGCCGACGCGGTCGTATGGGGACCGGTGTGATAACAGAACGCGCCTTCGTCGCCTCGTCGCCGTGGCTCATCCACACCATCTGCGACGTGCTGTCGCCCTCGTTGCCGTACAGGCTCGACGCGTTCACCGTGTGCACGGGCATGCGGCCGTACTCCGCCTTGTCCGCGGACTTGACCTCGCCGCCGAGCTTCTGCACGATGAGCTGCATGCCGTAGCAGATGCCGAGGACGGGTATGGAGTGCGATTCGCAGTGGTCGAAAAAGGTGTCGGGGACGGTGGGCGCGCCCTCGACGTGCACGGAGTTGGGGCCGCCGCTGAGGATGATCACCTTGGGGTTCAAGTCCGTGATGCGTTTCTGTGGGGCGCGAGGAGGGAGGGAGGGAGGATGGTGAGCGGCGGCGGCGGCGACTCGATCTCGGCGAGAGCTAGGGAACATAAAAAAGATTTGAAAAAGCGTTCGATCGGATCGATCGGATCGGTCGATCGATAGATCGCGCGCGTCGGCGGGCGGCGAGGGTGTTTGCCCATACGAGAGATCCGCGACGGAGGACGGATCCGCGCGCGTCGGGAGGCGAGACGAGGAAGAAGACGGCGAGGAGGACGAGCGCGAGAGGCGAGCGACGACCGGCCGAAGATGCCCCCCCGCGCGCGCGCGGACGCACCATGTCGACGTCTCCCGGCAGGAGGACCGCGTAGACGCCGAGCTCGCGCACGCGACGCGTGATGAGCTGCGTGTACTGCGAGCCGTAGTCGAGGACGACGACGGTGTCGACGCCGCCGAGGCTCAGGCGCGCTTTCTTCGCGGGGGATGGGTCGGCCATTGCGTGGGCGTTCGGCGTGGCGGCGCGAGATCGGGCGGCCGACGGAGTGCGCGCGGAGGGAGGAGAACTGCGTTCTGTTTGAAAAAAACCGATCTCGACGACTCGGGTTTTCACCCATCCCTCATCAGTTTCAACATTTGATCGCTTCCCCTTTCAACTGATGACCGATGAACTTTTACATCTGTGACCCTCAGCTGCCGAGCCGAGCGCGCGAGACCGGCGCTGCAGATGCAGATCTAGCAGACGCCGTGATCGCTGTCGCCGCATCACATCGCGCTTCGCGACCGCGCGCACACCATGTCGACGGTCGCGCGCGTCGGTTCGCTCGCGGCGACGAGGGGCGGCATCGCCCTGCCGTCCTCGCGCGCGCGCGCGAGGACGCGTCGCGGCGGCGTCCGCGTCCGCGCCCCCGTCCCCCGCGCGGCATCGCGCGGGGGCGACGACGGCGAGGAGAACTCGGGGAAGAAGCGAGAGCGAGAGCGCGGAGAGGGCGGCGACGGCGACGCGGAGACAGACGGCGTCGACTGGAAGGGCGTCTTCGGCGACTCCATCGACGAGGCGAAGCGGCAGTTCATGGAACCGTTGGGCTCGCCGAGCGATTACGTCGACATGATGGACGTCCCGCGGCGGAGGAAGGACGAGCGATCGAAGAAGAACGCGGAGGAGTACGGCGCTCTCGATCCGTGGTCGTCGAACGCCTTCACGACGTACGGGTTGATATCCGTCGCGGTGCTTCTGTTCGTGTTCGTGGTGATCATCGGGCCGCCGCCGGACACCAACGGACGGTGCTCGCTGCCGTGGTGCTGACGATCGTGCTGACGCGCGGGGGCGGACGCGAGGGCGGACGACGACGACCTCGAGCGATGACGATGATAAATAAGTCCTTAAGGATCGGCGTTCACTACGCGAACGCGGTCGTATGGGGACTAGTGTATGGGACGCACCTTTCATCGGCAGGTCCTTAAGTCCTCAGCGCGGCTATCCACTTCGATCGATCGATCGCGTCTCGCTCGTCACTCGAACAGAGGCTTCGCGACGCGATCCCAGTTCTCGTCCCATCGCTCCGCGCGCATCGCCGCGAGCGCGCCGCGTCGCAGTCTCTTTAACCCCGTCGCGCCGTGGTCGCCCTCGCGGTCGTCGTCGTCGTCGCCGCCGTCGTCGTCGCCGCCGCCGTCGCCGTTATCGTCGTCGCCTCCGTCCCACCACCCTCTCAACGTCTCTGTCAACCGCGCGCACAGCTCCTCCGCGTCCTCGAACGTCACCCCGTTGGGCTCGACGCCCTCGATCACGGCCTCGACGCTGTCCTCCTCCACGACGAGCTCGGACAGCGCGTCGTAGCGCGCGGCGACGACGGGGAGCCCGCACCCGAACGCGTCGACGACTTTCAAAGCGACGAACGTGTGTCGGGGTGGAGTTGAAAGGCGTCAGTTGGAGTTATAAGGCGTCGAGGGCGGGGATTGAAAGCAGCGAGGGGTGGGCGGAGAGAGATGACGGCAAAAGTCCTTAAGGATCGGCGTTCACTACGCGAACGCGGTCGTATGGGGACTAGTGTATGGGACGCACCTTTCATCGGCAGGTCCACGCCGCCGCTGCTCGCGTGGAGGCACACGCCCAAGTCGGCGGCGCCGAGCAGCGTCGGGTAGTCCTCGATCGGGAGCCACGCGGTTCGGATCGCGACGTGCGTCAGTCGAAGCGACGCCATCCGACGTTCGTACGCGTCGCGCCCGGGGCCTTTCCCGGTGACGATCGCGACCACGTCCGGGTAGAGACGGCGTTTGCGGCGGGTTTCGTTTTCGTCTTTTTGGTTTCCTCCGCGGGGTGCCGACTTTCCGCGTCCCCGGTCCCCCCCTTCCCGTCCCCGCGACAAAAGCTCCCCTCCGCGCCCTCCCGCCAAAAGCTCCTCCGCGTCTGCGCGCGCGATCTCGTCGTACATCGCGAGCGCGTCGAGCAACACCCCGAAGTCCTCGTCCTTCGTCCACGACGTCCCGCTCACGAGCAACGCCGGCCGACCTGAGGCGCGTTCTATTTTCACACTGGTCCCCGTACGACCGCGTTCGCGTGGTGAACGCCGATCCTTAAGGACTTTTCCGCCGCCGCCGCCGCCTCTCGTCGCGGCGCCCGCCGCGCAACAGACGCGCCGCGTGAACAGCGTGCGATCGTCCGACGGCGCGAGCCCCCCGGCGATGGAGACGAAGTCGTCCGGCGCGGCGGCGGCGGACGCGTCGATCGCTCGCGCCGCCCTGAGGGTCGAGGGTCCATTCAAAGCGATGATATCGGGGTGGAGTTGAAAGGCGTCAGAAGCGGAGTTGAAAGGCGTCGCGCGCGGTGTGTCGGGATTGAAAGCGATGGGTGGACGGAGAGAGACGAACGCCGGGAGAGAAAGTCCTTAAGGATCGGCGTTCACCACGCGAACGCGGTCGTATGGGGACCAGTGTGAAGAAGAACGCGCCTGACGAACAGCGCGTGCGCGTCCTCGACGGACGTCCTCTTGAAGAACGCCGGCGCGCGGTCGTAGAGCACGACCGCGCCGCGGATCCCGAACTCGCTCTCGAGGTGAACGCGAAACTCGTCGGAGACGCACAGGTGCGCGCGCGGCAGCGTCGACCCCGCGACGCGCTCGTACCACCGCGCGATTCGAACGAGCGGATGCGTCGTCCCAAACTCCAGCGCCATGAGCGAGTGCGCGGTGTTGTGCCAGTCCACGACGAAGACGGCGCGTCGCAGGAACGCGACGAGCGCGCACACCGCGAACGACGGCACGCACGGCGGCGTCTGAAGGAGCACGTAATCGGGCGACGGCGCGCGCCATAGCATCGTAATCAGCAGCTGCGCGATCTGAGGGTCGTTCCATACAAAGCGATGGCGGGGTGGTGTTCATAGGCGTCAGGTGGAGTTGAAAGGCGTCGAGGGCGGGGATTGAAAGCGAGGCGTGGGCGGAGAGAGACGACGGCAAAAGTCCTTAAGGATCGGCGTTCACCACGCCAACGCGGTCGTATGGGGACCAGTGTATAGAACGCACCTGAAACGCGACGCGCATCGCGAGCGCGACGACTCGGAGTGGGACGAGGCGCGACCGCGTCCGCGTCCACGCCGGCGGCGGCGCGATGAGGCGCATCGTGACGTTCGGGTGCGACGTCACCTCAATGCGCGCGGCGGTGCCCGCGTACGCGACGACGTCCACGGAGAGGTTCGCGCTCGACGCGAGCGAGATCGCGTGGTACTGCATGCGCGGCGAGCGGCCGAAGTCGCCCAGGACGACGACCTGGACGCGGCGCCGCGGGGGGGGTTCCGGGGCGTCGCCGTCGCGGCGGCGCGCGACGCGCGGCATGTGGAGGACGTCGACGCGCGCGGAGGATGATGAGGAGCGACGAGACGAGACGAGACGAGACGCGCGCGACGGTCGAGTGATCGCAGACGAGTCTGGTAGTCTCTGCTGGACGTACGAAGCGAAGAATCATATTTTTCAATAACTTTTTAACAACAGAACGCCGTCACCCTCAGCTTCATCACGTCTGCTGCGCGCCCTCCGCCCTGGACGCGGGCTTGTGCGCGATGCGCATCATCCGTTTCGCGCGGCTGAGCATCACCGCGCTCGGACTCGCGTTCGCGTGCTCGCCCGCGGGGAACATGACGCGCTTCATCTCCGCGACGACGCCGAACGGCGAGACGTTCGCGTCCTCCTCCGCCGCCGCCGCCGTCGCCGCGTCCGCGTCCGGCGCGTCCACAGCCTCGACCGCGTTCATCTTCGCGAGCACCGTCTCGATCGCGCTCACGCACGCGTCGCATCGGTCTCGAAGACGCGTCGCCGTCGCCGTCGTCGCCGCCGCCGCGCCGACGGCGACGAACCCGAACAGAATCGCCAAGCCCGCCGGGGATACGCCGTCATCCGCCGCCGGCGCCGCCGGCGCCGCGCCGTATCCGAGGACGACGCGCGCGAGGACGCGCGCGAGCGCGCACACGACGCGCACGACGTCCACGAGCCCCGGCGCGCCGATGAACGACGCGCCGTCGATGTGAAACGCTCGCGCGTCGAGCGTTTCCGACGACGAACCCCAAGACCACGACGAACCGAGACCCGACGCGACGCCGACGCAGAGCGCGACGACGACGGACGACGCCAACGCCACGGAGAGCGCCAGCGAGATGATCCTGACGGCCCTCGGGGTCATCATCGCGCAGAGGCGACGCGACGTCTCCGGGAACGGCGACGACGCGATCGGCGACGTCAAAGGCGGCGCGCACAGGACCCAAGGAGGGGTAGGCGCGAGGGTCACCGCGGAGGCGAGCATCGCGTTCGCGGCGGCTTTCGCGGCGGCGGCGCGCTCCGGGGGCGACGACGTCGACTCGGCCCCGGCGCTCTCGATCTTCTTCTCGATCGCCATCACGGGGGACAGGTCCGCGAGCGGTTCCGGCGTCGGCGTCGTCGCGGCGGCTTCGATAACGCGCGCGAGCGTGGCCGGGCTCCGCGCTCGCAAAAAACCGGGCGTCGTCGCGACGGCGTCTTCAGTCGCCGGCGCCGAAACCGGCGGCGCGCTGACCCACCCGCCAAACTCGCCGCCACCCGGCGTCTTCGCGCTGGGGACGTCTTCTTCTTCCTCCTCCGCGACCGCCGCCGCCGCCGCTGGAGGCGCTGCTGGAGACTTCGACAGACTCGCGAGCTGCCGCAGCCACGCGTGCGCCGCGCGCGGAGAAATTATTTGCGCCGCCGCCGTCGCGTCCGTCGCCGTCGTCGTCGCGTCGTTCCCGTTACCGTCCTCCCCCAGCGACGCGTCCACGGCGTCGCGGTCTCTCGGGCGCGGCGGCGCGACCTCGATCACCGCGGGGTCGGCGCCGGTCCCCTCGACGACGGCGAGCCGCGACGTCGGCGTCGCGTCGGCGGCTGGGATTTTTTTCGACGCGGACGCGGACGCTCTGCGGCGTCGTCGCCGGCGCTTATCGGCGTCGATCGTCAGCGACGTCCCCGGCGTCGACCCCGCGTCGACGGTGTTGACGGACGCCTCGGACGCGCTCGGGGCTGGGGAGTCGTTCGAGGACACCGGCGACAGCGGCGAGCGCGCGCGCGCGGGCGAGGGCGAGGGCGTCGTCGTCGTCGTCTTCGTCTTCGGGTCGTTCTATACAAGCGAATGGCGGGGTGGAGTTCAAAGGCGTCAGTTGGCGTTGAAAGGCGTCGAGGGCGGGGATTGAAAGCGAGGGGTGGGCGGAGAGATGCGCCGGAGAAAGTCCTTAAGGATCGGCGTTCACAACGCGAACGCGGTCGTATGGGGACCAGTGTATAGAACGCACCTTCGTTCGCCACGGTCTCGGCGCGATTTTGTTCTCGGAGGAGGCGCGTCGACGCGCGGCCGCGGCAGCCTTGGCCGCGGGCGCGTTCTTCGCCTCCGGGGAGGGGAACGCGAGCGTCAGGGGGACCACGACGCGGTTCTCGTTGTCGTACAGGCGCGTTTCCTGCGGCGCGACGACGCGGGGGCGGGGGGGAGGAAGGGGTCGGATGGCGTTCGGTTCGGGGGATCTGTCGTCGTTTTCGAGGGATCGCGTCCTCCGGAGAATATTATTCGAAAGATCCGTCGCGCGTCGCGTCGTCCCGAGACGCACCTCGAGGGTCTCGTTCCACACGATGTTCCCGCGGTTCTTCGACGCGGACTGCTTCATCTTCATCGCGGACTTGACCGCGATCACGGAGGACGTCATCGCGTCGCCGCGCGTGCGGGGGATGCGCGCGCGAGGAGTGCGACGTCGGGGGTCCTAACGGCGAAAATTTCCGTCACGGACGACGCGATCAGATCCGCGCGCGTTTCCGGTTTCGTAACGCTTGCTTCACACGTCTTTCGTCGCTCTCTCTGCTATCGATCTACTACGCCCCCGCGAGCGGCGACCCGCCGCCCCGCCGTCGCGCGCGCATCCCCCGCGCGGTCGTCGGCGTCGCGGGGCTGCCCCCGCCGACGCCGCGCGAGGACGCGTTGTTCTCCTTGTCGTCGCCCTGGAACCCCCCAGCGAGCCCCGAGCGTCGCCGGCCCCCCGCGGCTTCCGGAGTGACGAGAGCGCTCGCGCTCGAGCATTTCCCCGGCGGCGTTTGCGATCGCGTTCGCGTCCCGCCTCCTCCTCCTCCTCCTCCTCCTCCTCCTCCGCCGCCTCGCACTCTGTACCCCATGAACGAGATCAGATCCCTCAGCGCGCCGTTCACGCGGAGCTCCAAGTTCCTGGAGAACATCGTCCGGTCTAACGGGCACTTGAACGCCCTCGCGGCGTCCCCCGACCCGCGCATGCCGCCCACGCAGTCGCGGCAAAAATTGTGCCCGCACGGCAGCGTGACGGGCGACGACCCCGCGCCCTCGCTGCAAAAGTCTCGAAGGCACACCGCGCACGTCAGGTCCTCGCGGAGTTTGTCTTTGATGCGCTCGATCCCGGGCGAGAAAGGGGGGGAGTTAGGCGTCGCGGCGGCGCTCGCGGTCGCGGCGACGCGATCGAGGGGCGTCCTCATCAATCGCGCGACGCCGCGCGGCGACGGCGCGACGCGCGCGGGGGACGAAGCGCTCCCGGACCCGATTCGTCGCCTCCCCGGCGTCCTCCCCCCTCCCTCGCCGCCGCATACGCCGCCGCGCTCCGACGACGCGTTCGCGTTCGCGCTCGCGCTCGCGCACTTCCGCCGCGTCACCTCGCGCGATATCGCCGCCTTGGTCGACGCGTCCTTCGCCAACGCGATCGGCGTCTTCCCCTCCGCGTTCCTCGCCGACACGCACGCGCCGCGGGCGAGGAGCACGGCGAGGACGCGCCCGTGCCCCCTCTCCGCCGCGACGTGCAGCGGCGTGTTCCCGCTCGCGTTCGGCGCGGAGTGCGACGCGCCGCCGGGAGCGTCGAGGAGCGCGACGCACGCGTCGGGATGTCCGTTCGCGACCGCGCGACTCAGCGCCAGATTCGCGAACGTTCGCGCGAGCGCGGGGGTGACGTCCGACGGTGGGGCGGTCGCGAGGAGGGCGCGGAGGGTCTCCGCGTCGCCCTCCGCGGCGGCGGCGACGAGCGCGGCGCGGTAGGACGAGCTATCGCGCGCCGCGGACGTCATCGGAGCCGCGACGACGCGATGACAGCTGTAGTCGGAGCGCCGTCGGCGAGATTCGTCCCCCGTCCGCCCGCCGCGAGAAGAGCTGTCCTTCTTCGTCGGACTGGATGCACCGCCTTCCTTCCGCGCGCGCGTCTCTGTCGTCGACGCAGACGACGCGCGCGATGGAAACGAGAAATCGACCCGCGGCGCGCGTCTGCGACGCGATGCGATCGACGCGCGACGCGATATCCCCCGCGGCGACGACACGCGCGAGCGCGGAATGCCGCGTCAGCGACGGGGGGAAGAGAACGAGCGACGAGAACGCCTGGCTGGAAAAGCGAGCGAGACGAGTCGGAGTGAATAATTTCTCTGGTGCGTGTACTGTACGTTTTACAACCGCGCCCGCTGAGCGCTCCTCCTCCTCTTCCTCCTCTTCCTCCTCCTCTTCTTCGCGAAAGTTGTTCCCTCGCTCACTGCATCTCGCTCTCGAGCTGCGAGTACTCGAACATGAAGTCCGCCTTACTCCGCTGGCACCACCCGCCCGGCGCGCCGCCGCCCTTTGAGCCGTCGCCTCCGGGCCCGCCGCTCATGGCGAAGTCGAAGTAGATGTACGACCCTTGCTCGTACTCCTCCGTGGACCGCTTCGGCTCCTCCTGCCGCGCGAACCACGTCGCGTGCTTCTTGTGGAACCGCCAGTTCGCGCGCTTCAACTCCCTCGCCGCGAGGTACTGCTGCGACGTCCCTTGCTGGTAGTAAAACGTGAAAAAGAGCGCGTCGGCGTCGAGGCGTTCGAACAGCGCCGGATTCTCCAAAACCGGCGGCTCGCGCGCGGGGTAACTCGCGGGCGTCGGCGCCGGCGGGCGCTCGCGTCTCCGACGCGTCCACACCCCGTCGCCGGGCTGCGGGAGGTTGCGGTAGGACGACTCGAGCAGGCGGAGGTTCACCGCGGCGTCGCGGTGGACGACGCCGCCGAGGAGAACCCCGGGGCCTCTGTCGGACGGCGACGCCTTGTCCGACGACTTTTTGTCCGACGAATTCGACGACGACGACGACGCCGCGCCGCCGAACGCGTCGCACCCGCCGGTCCTGCCGACGCCCTCGCCGCCGGCTCCCGGGTCCGCGAGGTCGGCGAGGCCGGTCGGGAGGTCGAAGACGTCGTCCCCCGTCGCGACGCGCTCAGGCGCGGGCGCGGCGGCGCCGCCGCTCGCGCCGCCGCTCGCGCCGCCGCCGCTCGCGCCGCCTGATCCGCCGCTGGGCGCAGCAGCGGTCTTCCCCCCCGATCCCGATCCAGGCAGTGGGAACACCAGCGGCGCGGGGAGTTTCCCGCCGCCCTGAGGGGACGTCGCGCTCCCCGCGGGCGACCCCGGGGACGGCTTGGACGACCCCTGCGTGGGTGAAGCGATCGGTCAGTCGAACATCTTACCGGTCAAACGTTGAAAGAGAAGCGCGGGTGAAGAGTGACGACGGGAAAAGTCCTTAAGGAACGGCGTGCACCACGCGAACGGGGTCGTATGGGAAGCAGTCTCACCGGCCGCTGCCCGGGCTGCAACGGCGGGGGGATCTTCCCGCCGCCGACGCTCTGGCTCTGCTGCGCCGGCGGCGCCGCGTACACCGGCGGGTCGCCGCCGCCGCCGCCGCCGCCGGACGGGAAACTCCACGACTGCTGCGTCTGGATCCCGCCCTCGCCCTTGCCGCCGTTCACCCCGGCCCCCCCCGCGCCGCCGGGCGCGCCCCAGCTCCCGCCGTTGCCGCCCAGCGTGCCCTCTCGTCCTTTCGGTCCTGGGAGCACCTTCACCGCGCCGCCCTCGCCGCCGCCGCCCTGCGATTGGGGTCCCGCGGTGGATAACCCCAACGGCGCGGGGAGCTTCTTATCCCCGCCGAGCACCGGCGTCGGGAGCGTCTTCTCCGGCGTTTTCGGCGGTTTCGCCGCCGTCTTCGCGCTCGCGGCGGCGGCGGCGGTCGCGTTCGCGTTTGAATCCCCCCCGCCGCCCCCGCCGCCGCCCGCGTCCCCTCCTTCCTTCTTCGACTCCGCAGCCTCCACCTTCTCGATCACCTTCTCCACGACCGTCGGCGCGCTGTGCGCCACCTCGTGCGCCATCTGCTTGATCTCGTCGAGCTCGTCCAGGTTCAAGTCCTCGTACATCTCCTCCGGGTCCGCGAACTCGTCGAAGTCGTCTTGGTTCCTCTCGAGGTAATCTTCGATCAGATCCTTCAGATCCTCCGCGTCCTCGGGCGCGAGCGCCTCGTTGTCGATGAGCCTCAGCACGAGCTCCAGACGCGCGACGTGCTGCAGGTGCCTCTGAATGCTCTCCTCGAGATGCCCCAACCGCGGGTTCGATTTCGCCGACTTCTTGCCCTTCTTCTCGGACGAGATGGTCTCCACCTGCGGGTGATTAGATTAAATGCCCATACGAAGCATCGCGTCGCATCGTCGGGGTGGAGTCGCGAGGCGTCAGTCGGAGTTTTAGTCGAAAGGCGTCGCGGTGTGTCGGGGTTGAAACCGTGGTGTGCGCGGAGAGTGACGAACGCCGGGAGAGAAAGTCCTTCTTAAGGATCGGCGTTCGCGACGCGCGAACGCGGTCGCACGGGAACCGGCGCGTTTAACGTGAACGCGCCTCCGCCTCGAACGCCTCCATCTGCTCGTTCAGCCCGTCCGTGGCGCGGTTCAGCCAGTCCCTCGCGTCTTCGCGAGCCTTCTCTTTCGGGTCCTTCGACGACGCCGCGCGCGCGAGGCCCTCCTTGCTGAACGCCTTCGTCTTCGTCTCCTTCTCGACGACTTTAAACCTCTCCATCTCTCGCTCGATGGTGCGCCTCGCTTCGAGGAGCGGATTTTTGTCCTTGACGTCGTTAGAGCCCGCCCATTGCTTCACCTGGTCGCGGAACCGCTGCAGCTTCTTGATCTCCTTCTTGAGCTCCGCCTGCGGGGCATCGCGTTGGGGGGAGGGAGTGGGGGGAGGTCGGCGCGCGGGGAGGGAGGGGCGCGGGACGGGCGGCGATCTTAGGGTTTTTTTTGTACGGCGCGCGGGGCGGGGTGCCTCGGAGGCGTTCGAACGCGGGCGCCAGGGCGGGGGACGACGCGCGATCGCGCGCGCGCGTCGCGACGACGACGACGACGACGACGGACGACGACGACGCGCGCGCGCGCGCCGCGCACGCCGCGGAGAGGCGCGCGACGGGAACCCGCGCGGTGACCGTCGTCGAGGACCGCGCGGCCGGCGCGAGACGCGAGAAGACCGAGCGAAGGAGCGCGCGCGAAGGAGGACGCGCCTCGTGCTTCTCCTTGAGCGACTGATTCTCCGCCTCGGTGACCTTGTCGAAGATGCGATCGAACACCTCGACGCCCTCCTCGATCTTCTTCAGCGTCCGATCGATCTCCGCCTGGAGCTTCCGACGGTCCGCCATCGCGCCCGGTGTCTCACAACGTCGCGTCGCCGCGCGCGTTCGAGTGGAGTAGAATCGGTCGATCCGACGAGATTAGTCCGGGGCGGAAATAACGAGCGCGAGCGCAGAGCAGCGTTCAGTGTTAACTGTGTGCGTGTTACAACGACAAATGGTCCGTCGTCAGTCGCCTCACTCCTCCTCCTCCTCGACCTCCTCCACGACCTCGACCTCCTCGCCGACGCCCTCCTCCACCACCTCCTCCACCTCCTCCTCCGCCGCCTCCTCCTCGTCCTCCTCGTCCGTCGTCTTCAAGTACGACGGCTCGAACGTCGGGAGCGCCTGCGGGGTCGTTCCGTACGAGCGATGATATCGGGGTGGAGTTCATAGGCGTCAGAAGCGGAGTTGAAAGGCGCCGAGGGCGGGTATTGAAAGCGAGGGATGCGCGGAGAGACACGCCGGGAGAGAAAGTCCTTAAGGATCGGCGTTCACCACGCCGACGCGGTCGTATGGGGACCAGTGTGAATAGGAGAACGCGCCTGCATCCCGGTGAACCTCGCGTCGCCGCCGAGAATCTTGTCCAAAAAGTCGCTCGCGCCCTTCACGTCGAGCGCGCCCTCGGGGTCGTAGATCGTGAACCGGTTTCGCTTCCCGCTCTTGACCGCGACGAGCCTCGGGGTGTCCTCCGGGGTGAGCCCGAATGGGTGGATAAAGTCCGCGTTCGACTCGGCGTCGACCCATACGAAGGAGAGCGGGTCGTTGCGGTATTTTTTAGCGATCTCCGCCATCGCGGCGTTCTCGTTGAAATCGTCCCCGGCGGGGGCGTCCACGACCGCGATGACGCAGATGACCGCGTTCCCGCCGAAGCAGTCGACGTCGACGTTGTCCTCGGTCAGCGCCGCGTACTTCACGTCCGCCTGCTTCCTCGGTTTGCGCGGCTCTGGGAATTTCGGCATCTCCGCGAAATCATCGGACGTCGATATCGACTCCAGCGACCGCGCCTTCGCGTCGTCCACGAAGTTCACGACGGTCTTGATGTTGTCCGACACCTTCATGAACGTGTTCAGCGTCGCCGCGGGGAGGACCTTGTAGCGCCCGCCGCCGGCGCCGTCCGACCGCGCGAAGACCACCGCGGGGAACTCGGAAACTTTAAAATTCCTCGAGATCCCGGCGGGCTCCTCCTCCGCGTTGTGTGCGAACATCACGTCGTACTTCTTCCCCTTCTTATACTTCACCGCGACGCTGGTGAACCACCCGGGGGTGTTCTTCCCCGCGGGACCCGCGCCGGTGGTCAGGAGGATCACCTTGGGTATCGACGCGTCGCCGCCGTGGAGAAAGGGGAACGCCTTGTCGTACGTCAGCTTAGGCGCCAACTTGGACTCGCCGCCGCCGCCGCCGCCGCCGCCGCCGCCGCCGCCGCCGCTCAGACGACCCTTCACGAAGTTCACGATCCCGTCCTTATCCCTGGAGCCGTCGTAGCTCTCCGACGTCTCCCTGTCCTCCGACCCCGCGAGCTTGTTGTACCCTTTGATCGTCGGGAATCCCTTCACGCCGGCGGAGGCGCACAGCGCCTTATTCGACTCCTCGTCGCAGTCGACCGCGCCGAGCTTCGCCTTGCGCGTCGCGTCGTGCCCGCTCAGCGCCTTGGCCGCGGCGTCGTACTCCGGCGCGAGCTTCTGGCAGTGCCCGCACCACGGCGCGTAGAACTCCACGAGCCAGTACTCGTCGTCCGCGTCGACGACGCGCGCGTTGAATTCTTTCTCGCCCGAGAGGACGATCACCGCGGAGGACGCCTCGCCGTACAGCGCGTCCGCGGGGATCGGCGCGACGAGCGCGATGGACGCGAGGATCGCGACGAGCGCGATGGACGCGAGGGAGCGCGGGACGATTCGCATCGTGTTCTGCGCGACGGTGATGATCGCGGCGAGGCGAGGCGTGGCGCGTCGCGAGCGAGATCTGGTGGCCGCGTCCGATCGGATCCGCGGCTCCCTGCGGAGTGCTACTCGTACCTACACACGTTTTTCACCCATCCCTCAGTTTCAACATTCATCGCGTACCCTTTCAACTGACCGATGAACTTGTTTCGTATGGAATAAGATAATTGGCTGAGCGTAGCTGATCTCAGAGTGCCGACCGCGGACGCGACACACCCCCGCGCGCTTCTTCGCCGCCGCGCCCCCTCACGACGATCGCGACGTCCACCGCGATGCTCGCGACGACGACGACGTCGACGATGGCGACGACGGCGACGACCGCGACGCGCCTCGCGTCCTCCGAGCGCGCGTCGCCGCCGCCGCCGCCGCGCCGCGCGACGGTTCGCAGCCACCACCGCCGTCGGATAGCGCGCGATCGACGTCACCGACTTCCCGCGGCGACGCGCGCGTCCTCCTCCTCCTCCTCCTCCTCCTCCTCCGACGAGGAAGAGATCAACGTCCCGGGACGCGCCGCGCTCGCGCTCGGTTGGCTCGCCCTCGGCGGCGTCGCGACGACCGTCGCGCCGTCCGGCACCGCCGCGTTCGACGCGGAGCTCGTGACGTCGCTCGTGACGTCGCCGTTCAGCGGAGCGGCGAATCCCATCTTCGAAGCGCTGTTCAACTCCCTCGGCGTCGTCCCCGCGGTGTACGCCGCGCTGCTGCTGCCGGGGGCGAGAGACCAGCCGCGGGTGCCGACGCTGCCGCCGGTCGTCGCGTCGTTCGCGCTCGGGTTCTTCGCGCTCGGGCCGTACCTGATAACCAGGCGCGTACGAGTAGTACTCTCAACGTTTGCGTTTCTCACCCACCCCGTACAGTAGTTTCAATACTTGCATGTTGATCGCGACCCCTTTCAACTGACCGATGAAATACTGTACGTACGAAACTCATCAGGGCGCCGAGGACGTCCGCGCCGCGACGGTCCGAGCTCGGGTGGGCGACGCGGACGGTGTTCGAGTCCAAGCCGTTCGCGCTGTTCCAGACGCTCTTCGCGACGTTTCTGATCGCGTACGCCGCATCGCACGTCGACGCGGAGACGTTGGAGGGGTTCGCGACGCTGTGGCGCGAGCAGAGCGCGCTCGCGTGCGTGTCATCGTGCGATCTGTTGGTGCTCTCGTTAGCCATGTACGACGCGCTTTCGGAGGATATGAAACGTCGCGGGGTGTTCGAGCGAGGCAAGGCGCTGGGGTTCTGCGCGCTGCCGGTGTTGGGGCCGTGCCTGTGGCTGCTGACGCGCCCGGCGTTGGAAGAGTGAAGAGCGAAGGCGCTGCGGGGGGAAGGGGAGCGAGAAGAGCGCTTCTACGTCTAAGTAGACTATTCAACGCCCGACGCCTCCTCGCGCCGACGCGCCCTCCGCGACGAACCGCTTCAGGCGGTCGACCAACGTGACGCACTCGCTCTTGAGGTCCGCCTCGGAGCTCGCGCACCCCACGCGCGACAGCGAGTCGCGCATCACTCGCGCGAGGTCGCGGACGCGCTTGTTCACGCGGCTCCGTTCGTAAGCCTCCGCGTCCTCTTTACTCGCGCCGACGCCGCGGAACGCGGTCGTCGTGACTCCCCCGTCGCGTGCGTTAGGGCTGACCGGCGCGAATGAATCGAACAACGCCGCGTCGTCGTTCTCGTCGTTGCCGCCGTCGTCCTCCCCGTCGTCGTCGTCGTCGTCGTCGTCGTCGTCGTCGTCGAACCACGTCGCTCGAAACGGCGAAGGCGCCTCGCGCCGCCGCCCTCGTCGCGAGGTCCGCTCCGCGACGCCCTCGAACACGGGCGACGACGGCGGCGACGGCCGGTCGTCGCGACAGCTCCGGCCGCGCGGCGGCGACGAGTGACGCGGCGTCGGCGTGCCCCGGAACGACCGCACCGCCGCGACGGCTCTGCCGCTCGAGGACAGTCGCGGCGGCGGCGGCGGCGGCGCGACGCCGCCGCGTCGGCCCGTCCCTCTCGCCATCGGCGTGCCCGCGCCGCCGACGCCCCCTCGTCCTCCTCCTCGTCCCGCCGACGCGTGCACTCGAAACCCTAACGACGCTTCCACCCCGCCGCCGCCGCCGCCCGCGTCGCTGAGGGCCATTCCATACGAGCGAACGTCGGGGTGGAGTTCAAAGGCGTCAGTTGGCGCTGAAAGGCGTCGAGGACGGGGATTGAAAGCGAGGGGTGGGCGGAGAGAGACGACGGCAAAAGTCCTTAAGGATCGGCGTTCACCACGCGAACGCGGTCGTATGGGAACCAGTGTATAGAACGCACCCGAGAGGCATCCAATTCTTCGACGAGTGCTCCTCGTGCGCCCACGCGCGTCGTCGGTACATCTCGCGCCTCCGCGCGACGTCGTACGCCGCGCCCGGGCCGTCGTCGTCGCCGAAGAGGACGCCGCGAGACGACGCGGGAGACGGCGACGCGTCGTCCAGGATCCGGGACGCGACCCCGCGCGCGTTCGCCGCCGCCGCCGTCGCCGACGACGACTCGAATCGCACGCCTCGCATTCCCGCCTCCAACGCCTCGAGCTCGCGTCCGCCGCCGCCGCCGTCGTCGTCGTCGTCGAACACCCCCGCGATTTCCAGCGCGCGCGTCGGCGCGGTGACCCCGATCGTCATCGCGACCGCTCTCGATCGCATCTCGCGCACGAGCGTCGGCCTAGAGACGTACAGCCGCACCATCGACTCGAGAAAATCGCGCACGACGCCGCCGTCGACGCCTCTCGGGCCGAGCACCTCGAACGCGCGCTCCGCGAGCTTCCCGTCTGCGCCGAAGCACTTCACCGCGAACGCGTCAGGCCGAGGCGACGACCACGACGTCATCTCGTTGAACGCGCTGTGGCTCAGGACGAGGAGCGACGCGTCGTCCACGAACGTCAACCCTCGAACGTCCGCGTGCAGGACGACGCGCGCGCGGGTCTTGCGCTCGAGGCATCGCGCGGCGATCGCGTCCGGCGGCGCGTCCTCCGGCGCGGAGGAGGACGCGGGGGAGTCGCGCGCGCGGCGCGACGGTCCCGCGGGCGCGCTCGCGCGCGACATCGCGCGCGCGGTCGTCGTCGGACGCGCGCCGTGGACTGATGAGCGAATTCGCAACGGCTTGCTCGTTGTAAGCGAAACTCGACGCGACGCGCGACGCGCGACGCCCTCTCCTCGGACGCCCCCGCCGCGGATCCGCCACTGCGGACGGCGCGGGGCGCGTTCCGAGGCGCGAGCGGGGTCGGCGCGGATCGCGGATCGCGCCCGTCGACGGCGCGTCCCCGCCGCGGGCGTCTCGAGCGCGTCTCGAGGTCGCGCTCCTCGGGGGGCCCCTCGCGTCGCGTCGACCGCCGTCTCGCGTCGTCGCTAACGTCGATCATCACGCACAGATCCATCCGATGCCGCGCTACGCGCTCGTCGTCGGCGGGGTGACGTACGACGTCGACTTCCCGCACGAGGCGTACGCGTGCCAGCTGGCGATGATGGAGAAGGTCATCGAGTCGCTGTCGTGCGGGAAGAACGCGCTGCTGGAGAGCCCCACGGGTGCGTCCGAGCGACCGACGCGCGAAATGTGGGCACCTCGCGCGCGCACCTCGCGATCGGAATCGTCCAGCATCAGATCCTCTCGACCGTCCCCGTCTCATCACGACGTCCCCCTCCCTCCCTCCCTCCCTCCCTCCCTCCCTCGCCGTTCCCGTCCCCTCCTCTCTCTTCAGGCACGGGAAAGACGCTGTGCTTGCTCTGCGCCGCGCTCGCGTGGCGCGACGCCGTCGCGAAAGGCGGCGAGGCCGCGGCGGTCGCGAACGCGACTCGAAAGCGACCGAAGCGCGCGACGACGTCCCCGGCTGACGGCGGCGGCGACGGCGACCGAAGCGTCGGCGGCTTCTCGAACGCGCACGGCGCGGGGGGCGCGCCGACGATCGTCTACGCCTCGCGAACGCACACGCAGCTCGCGCAGGTCATCAAAGAGCTGAAGCGCACGACGTACCGCCCGCGGATGGCGGTGATCGGCTCCAGGGGGCAGGCGCGTTCTATCTCACACTGGTCCCCATACGGCCGCGTTGGCGTGGTGAACGCCGATCCTTAAGGACTTTGCCCGGCGTGTCTCTCCGCCCATCCCTCGCGTTCAATCACCGCCCGCGTTGCCTTTCAACTCCGCTTCTGACGCCTTTCAACTCCACCCCGACATCGCTTCGTATGGAACGACCCTCATAGACGTGCGTCCATCGCGACGTCAAGACGCTCTCGGGCGCGGCGCAGACGGCGGCGTGTAAGGCGAAGACGGACGCGCGCGCGTGCCAGCACCACAACGAGGTCGAGCGATTCAAGCTGCGAGAGCCGGACTTCGGGAAGTCGACCCCGGTGGACATCGAAGACCTCGTGAAGGTGGGGACAGGGGAGCGGCGCGGCGGCGGCGGCTGCGGCGGCGGCGGCTGCGGTCCGTGTCCGTACTACCTCGCGTTGGACATGCAACAGCGCGCGGACGTGGTGTTCATGCCGTACAACTACCTGATCGACCCGAAGCTGCGCGCGAAGATGCGCGGGAAGCTTCAGAACGCGGTGTTGCTGTTCGACGAGGCGCACAACATCGAAGAGGTGATGAGCGGGTCGTCGAGTTTCGACGTGCCGGCGGCGACGCTGGCGGCGGCGGCGGGGGAGGCGCAGGACGCGTTCGCCGTCGCCGCCGCGATCGAAGAGGGGCTTCACGGCGACGGCGACGGCGACGGCGACGGCGGGTACAAGTTCAACGCGCGCAGGGGGAAGGACGACGACGACGGGTACGGCGGCGGCGACGGGAAGATGTCGCGGCCCCCCGGGGGG
>NW_003315895.1:387319-404445 GCF_000151265.4 Micromonas pusilla CCMP1545 | reverse complement strand
CNCCNCCGCCGCCGCCGCCGCCGCCGCCCCGAGACGCGCCGCGACGGAATACAAACAGCTTCGCGGCGTGCTGATCGCGCTCGAGCAGCGCATCGCGTCTGAGCTCGCGTCGAGCGCGAGCGTCAGAGTAGACGCGTCGGGAGGAGGGGAGGAGCTCGTGAAGCCCGGCGAGGCGTTCTTCGAGCTTCTCGCGTCGTTAAACGTCTACGAAGCGGGCGAACACGGCGACACAAAGGCGAAACTCTTAGAGGTGATGCGCGACGCGGTGACGCTGCTCGCGAGCGACGCCGCGTCCCTCGGCGCGCGGAGCAAGTCGAGGGCGAGCGCGTACAGACTGCAGGAGATCGCGGACGCGATCGAGAAGGCGTTCGAGATGCGAAGGGACGGGCACGTGGACGCGTTCCGTCTTCGCGTCGGCGCCGACGCGACCGGGATGCGAAACGGCGGGACGGGGATGCGAACCGGCGCCGGCCTGCGCCCGGGCCCGACGCTGAGCTTCTGGTGCTTCACCCCCGGGGTGGTGATGCGCGCGTTCGAGGACCTCGCGGTGCGGTCGGTCGTCCTCACCTCCGGGACGCTTTCGCCGATGAGAACCTTCGCCGCGGAGTTGCGCGCGCCGTTTCCGGTGAGACTCGAGAACCCGCACGTCATCTCGCCCGGGCAGGTGTGGGGCGGGATCGTGCCCGTGGGACCGAGCGGGAAGAGGCTCAACTCGTCGTACCGGTTCCGCGACACGGACGAGTACAAGCACGAGCTCGGCGGCGTCGTCGTGAACTTCGCGCGGGTGATCCCCGACGGACTGCTCGTGTTTTTTCCATCCTACGGCGTCATGCGGTCGTGCGTGGAGGCGTGGCAAACGCACGGGAACCCGACGATATGGGACCGCATCGCCGCGGCGAAGCACCCGGTCGTGGAGCCGACGGATAAGGCGTCGTTCATGGCCGCGTTCGAGGAGTTTAACGACGCGATCGACGACGGCGCGGGGGCCGCCGGGGGCCGACGCGGGGCGGTGTTTTTCGCCGTGTGCCGCGGGAAAGTGAGCGAAGGCATCGATTTCGCGGACAAAGCCGGTCGCGGGGTCATACTCACCGGCATCCCGTACGCTCCGAAAGCGGACCCGAAAGTCAGGATCAAGCGCGCGTTCTTGGACTCGGCGCGCGGGAAAATAACGGACGCGGACGATGCGTTACTATCCGGAGAGGAGTGGTATTCGCAAACCGCGATGCGCGCGGTGAACCAAGCGTTGGGCCGCGTGATTCGACACCGCGACGACTACGGCGCCGTCATCCTCGCGGACGAGCGGTTCGCGTACGGCAACGTCCGTGGGTCCCTCTCCGTGTGGTTGCGACCCGCGGTGCAGAGCTTCGACTCGTTCGGGAAGGCGACGGCGAAGCTGTCTCAGTTTTTCAAGCGGTGCGTCTCGACGTTGCCGCCGCCGAGGGCGAAAGCGGCGGCGGCGCGGGGGCCCGGAGGTGCGGACGGCGGCGGCGCTGTCGCGCCCACGGTCGCGATACCGGCGATGTTCAAGGTGGACGTCAACTCCGCGCCGCAGGCGTATCCGCGCGCGACAGGTGGCGCGGGAGGAGGAGGAGGAGGCGCGGGCGGGGGCGGGGGGCTTCTCGCGGCGCTCGCCTCCAAAAAACCGACGACGAAACCGACGACGACGACGACGACGGCGACGGCGGCGGCGGCGGCGGCGGCGGCGGCGACGACGACGACGCGACCGCCGCCCGCGCCCGCGGCGTCCGACGCGTCGAGTAAGTCCTCCGAGAGCGTCAAGCTCTTCCTGAGACGCGCCAAGTCCGAGCTCGGGAGGAAGGCGTTCGACGACCTGTCCGACGCGTTGCGGGACTTCCGCGAGAAGAAGCTCGACGTCGGCGGCGTGCTCAAGGCGGCGACGCGGATCTTACGCGCGCGGGGTGCGTTCTATACACTGGTCCCCATACGACCGCGTTGGCGTGGTGAACGCCGATCCTTAAGGACTTTGCCCGGCGCATCTCTCCGCCCAGGGTCCCTCGCTTTCAATCCCGACACACCTCGATGCCTTTCGACTCCGCTTCTGACGCCTTTAAACTCCACCCCGACGTCGCTTCGTATGGAACGACCCTCAGAGGACCCGTGGGGTCTGTACGCGCTCTTCGGCGCCTTCGTCCCCGCGGAGCACAGAGCGACGCACGCGAAACACGTGGACGCGCTGCAGCGGATGGCACGCGAGAGGGGCGGGGTCGGGGGCGGGGGCGGGGGCGACACGGCGTATACGGCGGCGGGGGAGAGGAAGCGCGCGCGGGTGGACGACGCGGGTCCCGCGGGTCCCTCGGGTTTAAGGTGCGTTCTATACACTAGTTCCCATACGACCGCGTTGGCGTGGTGAACGCCGATCCTTAAGGACTTTCGCCGGCGCATCTCTCCGCTCACCCCTCGCTTTCAATCCCCGCCCTCGGCGCCTTTCAACTCCGTCTGACGCCTTTCAACTCCACCCCGACTTTCGCTTGTATAGAACGGCCCTAAGTCGCGGGCTCTCGCGCGCGGCTGTCGGCGGGAGCGTCGGCGCCGGTCGCTGTGGGTCGCAGAGTCAGCGGAGCGCGTCGCAGAGCGCGCCGTCGGTCGCGCTGCCGCCGCCGCGGTGCGTCGTGTGCCAGAACGCGTGTTCGAAACCGTTCGAGGCGGCGTGCGGGCACCCGGGGTGTTACGGGTGTTGGCTCGGGTTGTTGTCCGCCGCGAGGGGCCCCGGCGCGCCGGAGTGCCCGTCGTGTCACAAGCCCGTGGTGAAGCGGCAGCTCTCGAAGGTGTTCTTCACGTGACGCGAGGCGACGCGAGGCGGGGCGAGGCGAGGGGTAGCGAGGGGTAGACGAGCTGTAAAACGTTCTTGAATGAAATTGCAACGCGCGTGGACGCGCCGCGCGCGCACGTACGACGTACTTCAAAAGAAAACCAATCCAATCGCGATACACCCCGGCGACTCCTCTCTCACCCGACGACGCTGCGGCTGCGCTTCGCGTTCTCCATCTTCATGAAGTTCAGCGCGCTGCCGTGCTTAAACCACTCGATCTGCTCGTCGTTGAACGTGTGATTCACGCGGACATCGAACGCGTCCCCGCCCGCCGCCGGGTGCACGCGCAGCGTCAGACCGCTCCCGGGCTTGAACGCGTCGTCCTCGAGCCCGAGCACGTCGACGACGTCGCAGCCGGAGATCTTATCGTAATCCCCGGGGTCCGCGAACGTCAGCGGAAGCATGCCCTGCTTCTTCAAATTCGTCTCGTGGATGCGCGCGAACGATCGAACGACGACGGCGACGCCGCCGAGGAACCGCGGCTCGAGCGCGGCGTGCTCTCGAGACGACCCCTCGCCGTAGTTTTGATCGCCGACGACGATCCACTTGATCCCCGCGTCGCGATACGCGCGCGCCACCTCCGGCACCTTCCCGACCGCCCCCGTGCGGTGGTGCGTCACCGCGTTCGTCTTCCCCGTCTCCGCGTTCACCGCGCCGATGAGCATGTTCTCGGAGATGTTCGTGAGGTGACCGCGGAACTTGAGCCACGGGCCCGCCATGGAGATGTGGTCCGTCGTGCACTTGCCCAGCGCCTTGATCAGGACGGGGCACCCGACGTAATCTCTCCCGTCCCACGGCTCGAACGGCTTGAGGAGCTGCAGACGTTTGCTCTCCGGATCGACCGCGACGTTTACTCCGCTGCCGTCCGCCTTGGGCGCCTGGAAGATGCTGTCGTCGATGTCCCACCCCGACGGGGGGATCACCGGGCACCCCTCCGGGATTTTGAACCGAAACTCTTTTCCGTCGGGCGTCGTCAACGCGTCCGCGTACGGGTTGAAATCGAGGCGGCCGCTGAACGCGAGCATCGTCACCAGCTCCGGGGACGTCACGAACGCGTGCGTGTCCGGATTGCCGTCGTTGCGCTTCGCGAAGTTGCGGTTGTACGACGTCACGATCGTGTTCTTCACCCCCGGGGGCATCCGACGCTTCCACTGCCCGATGCACGGGCCGCACGCCTTGGCCAGCACCGTCGCGCCCGCGGATTCGAATATCTCCACGAACCCGTCCTTCTCGATGTTGACCTGCACTGCTCTTGACCCGGGGGTGACGTAAAAGTCGATCGCGTACGTCAGCCCCGCGTCCAGGGCTTGCTTCGTCAGGTTAGCGCACTTCGCCATGTCCTCGTACGACGAGTTCGTGCACGACCCGATGAGGCACGACGAGATCTCGACGGGCCAGCCCTCCTTCGCGGCGCGCGTTTTCAGCTCGCTCACGGGCGTGCACAGATCCGGCGTGTACGGACCGTTGATGTGCGGGCCCAGCGCGGAGAGGTCGATCTCGACGACGCGATCGTAGACGCACCCCTCGTCCGGGACGAGGTTATGGCGGTTCTTCGACGCGAGGCGCGCCACCTCGCCGCGGCCCGTCTCTCGGAGGTACTCGAGCTGGCGTTCGCTGAGCGCGAACACGGACGTCGTCGCGCCAATCTCCGCGCCCATGTTGCACACGGTGGCCATCCCGGTCGCGCTGATCGTGTCCACGCCCTCGCCGAAGTACTCGATGATCGCGCCGGTTCCGCCGCTCACGGTGAGAATGTCCGCGACTTTCAGGATGATGTCCTTGGGCGTCGTCCAATTCGCGAGCGCTCTGAGGGTCGTTCCATACGAGCGAACGTCGGGGTGGAGTTGAAAGGCGTCAGTTGGAGTTGAAAGGGGTCGATTTTGGGAGTTGAAAGCGAGCTGTGGGAGGAGAGAATCGCCGGCGAAAGTCCTTAAGGATCGGCGTTCACCACGCCGACGCGGTCGTATGGGAACCAGTGTATGGAAGGACGCACCCGGTCAGGTTCACGCCGATGACTTTCGGGGCTTTGAGCTCCCACGGCAGCGACGCCATGACGTCCACCGCGTCCGCGCCGCCGACGCCGACCGCGCACATCCCCAACCCGCCCGCGTTCGGCGTGTGCGAGTCGGTGCCGATCATCAGACCGCCGGGGAAGGCGTAGTTTTCGAGCACCGTCTGATGGATGATGCCGGCGCCGGGCTTCCAATATCCCATCCCGAATTTGTCCCCGCACGACGACAGAAAGTCGTACACCTCCTTGTTCTCCACGTTGGCGTTCCCCAAGTCCTCCACGTCGCCCGTCTCCGCGGCGATGAGATGATCGCAGTGGATCGTCGTCGGCACCGCGGTCTTCGGGAGCCCCGAAGAGATGAACTGCAGAATCGCCATCTGCGCGGTGGCGTCTTGCATCGCGACGCGGTCCGGCCGCAGCTTGAGGTACGACGCGCCGCGCGTCGGCGCGTCGCCGCCGCGGACGTCGTCGAGGTGCCCGTACACGATCTTCTCCGCGAGCGTCAGCGCGACGTCATTCCCGCCCAGCTTCTCGCGAACCGCCTTGATGTTCTCGTCCAGCGTCGCGTAGATCTCGTTCACCGTCTTACTCCCCGGAGGATCCAGCGCGCTCATCATGATCTCCTGAGGGTCGTTCCATACAAGCGATTGTCGGGGTGGAGTTCAAAGGCGTCAGGTGGAGTTGAAAGGCGCCGCGGGCGGGCGTTGAAAGCGCGGGGTGGGCGGAGAGAGACGCCGGGAAAAGTCTTTAAGGATCGGCGTTCACCACGCGAACGCGGTCGTATGGGGACCAGTGTATAGAACGCTCCTGATCCACGAGCGCGTTGAACGTCTCCGACGGCCGCATCGCGCGCTCCGCCTCGTCGACGTCTGGGAGCCAGTACCCGCCGACGTCCACGCTCGATCCCTGGCACTCCGTGAGCTCGCGCACGATGACGTCCTCGCTCGCGGCGAGGTCGGACGCGAGCTGCTTGAACGACGGAAGCGCTCTGGAGACCGCCTCCGCCCACCACATCGCGACGTAGAAGTGCGCGGCGCGGTTATCGGGTTCGCCAACCTTGCGTCCCGGCGATTTGTTCTCGTCGAGGAGCTTCCCCGTGGCGGTCGTCAACCCCTTCGCGAGCGTCTTGATCTTCGGGTTCCGCGTCTTGTGCGCGAGGTCCTCCAGGGACACCGCGAGCGCGAGGTACTCCCCCAGCGAGTCCCAGCGCAGGTGGTTCTCCTCCGTAAACTGCTGCACGTGCTTGGGCGCGCTGCCCCCCGCGCCAGTCTCGAAAAGGCCGCCGCCCCGCAGCAGCGGGACGATCGAGAGCATCTTCGCGGACGTCCCGAGCTCGATGATCGGGAACAGGTCGGTGAGGTAATCCCTCAGGACGTTGCCCGTGACGCTGATGGTGTCTTGACCCGCGCGCGCGCGCGTCATGCTGAAATCGATCGCGTCCACCGGGGACTTGATCGAGACGTCCGCGTCGGCGACGTCGTGATCGGCGAGGTACAGCCGAACCTTGGACGTCAGCGCGACGTCGTGCGCGCGGTTCGGGTCGAGCCAAAACACCGCGGGCGCGCCCGTCGCGCGCGCGCGGTTCACCGCGAGCTTGACCCAATCCCTGATCGGCTCGTCCTTCGTCTGACACATCCGCCACAGGTCGCCCTCGGACACGGCGTGCTCGAAGACGACGTCGTCGTCGTCGTCGCCGTTGAAAACCTTCACGACGCCGTCGCGCTCGATCACGAACGTCTTATCGTGCGAGCCGTACTCCTCCGCCTTTCGCGCCATCAACCCGACGTTGGAGACGCTGCCCATGGTGGAGACGTCGAACTTGCCGCGCTTCTTGCAGTCGTCCACGCACGCGGCGAACACCGCGGCGTAGGACCGGTCCGGGATGACGCACACGACGTCCTCGAGCTCGCCGTCCGCGTTCCACATCCGCCCGCCGTCGCGGATCATCGCCGGCATGGACGCGTCGATGATCACGTCGCTCGGCACGTGGAAATTCGTGATCCCCTTGTCGCTGTCCACCATCGCGACGCGAGGGCGGTTCGAGGACGCGTACGTCGCCGCGATCGAAGCTTCCACCTCCGCGCGATCCGCGTCGGGGAGATTTTTGATCGCGTCGAGCACCGCGCCGAGGCCGTTGTCCGCGTTGGCGCCCACGGATTCGAGCGCGCTCGCGTGCTTCTCGAACGCGTCCGCGAAGTACGTCCGCACGACGGTGCCGAAAAGCACGGGGTCGGACACCTTCATCATCGTCGCCTTGAGGTGCAGCGACACCATGACGTCGTCCTTCGCCGCCTGAGGGTCGAAATTGTCCATACGAGCGATGATATCGGGGTGGAGTTAAAAGGCGTCAGTTGTTGGAGTTGAAAGGCGTCTTTCGAGGCGCGTCGGGATTGTGAGCGAGGGACCCTGGGCGGAGAGGGATGTCGACCGGGAGATAAAGTCCTCAAGGAACGGCGTTCACCGCGCCAACAACGAACGCGGTCGTATGGGGACCGGTGTAGCGCAACAACAGAACAGAACGCGCCTGACGCAGCGTCTCCTCGGCGAACGCGGCGAGCTTCTCCGCGGACATCGTCGCGACGTCGACGATCTCCCCCGGGAGCGCGACGACGGATCGCTTCAGCGTCTGAATCACGCCTCCTCCACCGTCGCCTTTGGCGTGCAGCTCCACGCGCAGCGTCGCGGGCTCGCGCGATTCGTTCGTCCACGACTTCTCGGAGCCGTAAAAGTCGCCGTCGCTCATGGACGCGACGCGCGTCGAAGAGTCGGCGCGCCAATCGGCGAGGCGGTGGGGATTTTTCTTCGCGAAGTCCTTCACGGGGGGCGCGACCCGCCGGTCGCTGTTCCCCTCTCGCAGCACCGGGTTCACCGCGCTGCCGATGACTTTCGCGTACCGCGTCGCGATCGACAGCGTCTCCGCGTCCATCGTCTCCGCGTTGGCCTTTCCCGGGTACTTCGGGAGGTCGTATCCTTTCGATTTAAGCTCCGCGACGCACGATTCGAGCTGCGGGACTGAGAGACATTCCATTCCATACAAAAAAAAATCACCGGTCAGTTGAAAGGGGACGCGATCAAATGTTGAAAACGGGTACTGTAATGATGGGTGAAAAACTTTTGTACAGAACGCACCTGACGCGCTGACGTTGGGGAGCTTGATGATGTTCGCGCGCTCCGTCGTCGCGAGCTCGCCGAGCTTCGCGAGGACGTCCGTCTTGCGCTGCGCGGGCGTCAGGCGCTCCGGGAACGCGGCGAGGACGCGCGACGCGAGGGAGATGTCCGCGCTCTCGACGCTCACGCCGACGCCGCCGCAGAATCGGCGGACGACGGGAAGGAACGCGTGCGTCGCGAGCGCGGGGGCCTCGTCCGTGAGCGTCCACCAGATCTTCGCGGACTTTTTCACCCCCGGGGCGTCCGCGCCGTTCGGATCCGTCATCGGCATCGTGTCCGCGGCGCTCGCGGGCGTCGACCGGCTTCGCGCGCGATCGGCGCGCGCGCGGGGACGACGACTTTTCGAGGCGTCGAGGAAAAAGGGCGAGGCGCTTTTTCCGGAGAGGACGCGCCGTGAAGTGGGATCTGGGTTCCGTGACGCGAGCGACGCCGCGGAAGAGAGCTCGAGCGCGCGCGCGCGCGCGAGGAGCTTCGCGCGAAGAGGTCTCGCGCGGCGGCGAGAGGAGGGAGGTCGGCGCGGGCGATGCGCGAGCGGCGAGACGAGGGCGTGCGTCGAGACGCGCGTCAGCATCAAGTGCGGCATTCTACCTTTCGGTGACTCTGAGATATTTCCGATTCGGGTATTGAAACTTTGACGCGCTGCGCGCCAATTCGGGTCGGTCGTATTAGCTCGCAGCGTGCGTAGGGGGCTGACGGCGCAGAAAAAGAAAAAAAGCCCACGCGCGCGTCAACGGCCACGTCAAAGGCGTATGGACAGATAGACTGAGCTCGGACGCTTAACCTAGAAGAATTGCGCGTACTGCGGTCACAGTGCGACGGCCGGAGACGCGGCGGCACGCGCGGGTCGACGCGCGTCGGTAGATGCGAGCGAGGGAAACGGTCGACGCGTGCTGAACCCGCATCGATCGACCGCGCGCGCACGCGTCAGCGCGCTTCGGCGACCGCGATCCGCGCCGCTCGGGGTTAATTTTGGCGCGCGAAAACCACTCGCAGGGTGAAAGCGCATACGCCGAGCGCGAGATCGCGGTCGAAAAAAAAGCGGCGACGCCGTCCGCGCCGTCATGTCGCGCCCCTCGTTCCGCGCGCGACCGATCGACATCAACGTCGCGCTCGCGATCATCCGCGACGCGGACGTGATCAACAGCGACGAGCAAGTCGTCGCGAGGGAGGTCACGCACGCGCACAAGAACCTTGACAAAGACAACGAGGAGGTGCGCGCGCGATCCGCGTTCAACAGGCCGCCATTCCGTTCGCGGTTTATATTAAACCCTCGATCGACGAGTTATTCCGTTCGACGTCGCGCGTTCGACGTCGCGGGTTCGGTTTGAAAACCTCGCGAGCGCAGTCGGTGAAACGAGTCGCGTTCAAAACTCGATTCTTCCCTCGCTCCGCTCGCGCTCGCGCTCGCGCTCACGCGTCGGCCCCTCCTCTAAATACATCCCTCCACCGCGTCCCGCCGCCCACCACCGCACCAGGTGCTGACGAAACCGGTGGACAAGCAGACGTCCAAGGATGGCAAGGACAAGGAGATTCCAATCCCAGAGATTCGCGCCGTGTCCACGTACGAGCAGGACTACCGGCCCAACTATCGCAAGTCGACCACCTACCTCCGAGGCGCCACGTTCGGCGCGCCGCCCCCGGAGACGGTGGAGTACGACCTGGACAACGACGACGAGGACTGGCTCGAGAAGTACAACGACGGCCAGAACCGCCTCCCCGCGGAGAAACTCGAGATCATGATGTGGAAGGTGCGTTCTATACACTGGTTCCCATACGACCCCGTTCGCGTGGTGAACGCCGATCCTTAAGGACTTTGCCCGGCGTGTCTCTCCGCCCACCCCTCGGTTTCAATACCCGCCCGTGGCGCCTTTCAACTCCAACTGACGCCTTTCAACTCCACCCCGACATCGCTTCGTATGGAACGATGTGGAAGCTGGAACGCGCGTGCGGAGACGCCAACGACGTCGCGAGCGCCGAGCGCGCCGCCGAGGCGACGGAGAAGGGGCAGATCATATCGTACCAGGATAAGTGCGCGATGGCGGCGTCGACGAAGGCGCTGCCGAAGGCGAAGGCGATCGAGCTGCTGGAGGAGGTGAGCGGGAGGCCCGCGCTGTTGGACGCGGTGTACGAGTACTGGGCGAACAAGCGAAAGGCGCGTTCTATCTCACACTGGTCCCCATACGACCCCGTTCGCGTGGTGAACGCCGATCCTTAAGGACTTTATTTCCCGGCGTTCGTCTCTCTCCGCCCAGGGTCCCTCGCTTTCAATCCCCGCCCGCGCTGCCTTTCAACTCCATCTGACGCCTTTCAACTCCACCCCGACGTCGCTTCGTATGGAACGACCCTAAAAGACGACGGGGAAGCCGTGCCTGAGACGGCTGCAGCCGCCGCCGGCGCCGAACGACGCGAACCCGTTCAACGTGTTCCGTCAGCGCGAGAAGACGAACCGGCCGCAGACGCGTCGACGCCGGGAGAACGACGCGGCGTCGTACGAGAAGCTGAGGCAGATTCGACGGCACATGGAGTGCGCGTACGCCGTCGTGGAGCTGCAGCTGAGACGAGAGGAGAAGAAGTTGGAGCGGGCTCGGTGCGAGGTGGACGCGCAGGCGCTCGCGATCAAGCTGAAGCACGAGCCGCGGACGCTGCACGAGGAGATCGAGGCTGAGTTCGCGGCGAGGCCGAGCGCGAAGGCGCTGACGCAGAGGGAGCTGGAGTGGGACGCGACGAAGCCGTTTACGCTGCCGCTGTCGAGGGTGGAGATTTGTTTCGGGTCGGACGGCGCGTACCACCTCGGCGGGGAGCGGTACCGGGAACAGATGGACCGCGATGCACACCGCGGCGGGCACGACAAGAAGTCGAAGAAGCGACGACGGGAGGAGCTCGCGATGGCGGCGATGGCCCCGGCGGCGTACGGCGGCGGCGGCGGCGGGTTCGGCGGCGGGTTCGGCGCGCCGCCGATGTACCCCGCCGGGTTTGAACCCAGGCCGTACCGCCCGTCCATCCCGGTCGAGCCGGTCACGCCGTATCAACCCCCGCCGGAGATACCGGACATCGAGATGATCTTCGCGCAGACGCCGAAGATGAACACGCTGCGGGAGTTTGTGCTGCCTCTCGGGCTGCACAAGCAGCGGTGCAGACCGAGGGTGGCGCGCGGGGGGAGGATAGTGTTCGACCTGAAGGATCCGCTGTCTCGGGAGCCGTACTTCGACGGCGGGCCGGGGCCCGACGGGTTGCCCGCGGACCCGGACGAGGACGAGGACGACGAGAACGTGACCCCGTCGCACGCGATGATGCCGCGCGTGCGCGTGTGAGGATTTGAGGAGGATTTGAGGAGGAATCCGACAAAAAAAAACGATAGCAAAACCAGGCGAGGCGACGAGGCCGGGGATCGGACGACCCGCGCGAGGGCGCGGCGTCGTTCGCTCTTCCGGCGGGCCTGAAAACCTAGCGCACGCGGAAGACGACGTGTAACAAACGACAAAACAAACGTAGCGTCGAACAGAGCAGAACAGACGCGGCGCACCGATCGCGCGCGCGCTCGGCGTCTCTTCCGTTTTCTTTATTTATTTCAACGGGTCCACATCGGGTCCACATCCGGTCGCCGCGCGCCGTTCCGTTCTCCCCGTCCCCCTTCAGTTTCCGCCCTCGGGCGCCGGGCCCGCGCCGCCGCCGCCGCCGCCCTCGCTGTCGTTCCACTTCGCGAACATCGCCCGTCGCTCCTCGTCGGTCATCCCCTTCGCGCTGACCTTGTCGTCGTCCCTCCGCCCCGGCGCGTCGCGGCGACCTCCGTCGTCTCTGTACCTGTCGTCGCGCCCGCCGCCGCCGCCGCCGCCGCCGCGTCGGTCTCTCGACCTCGACCGCGACCGCCTCCGCCCGCGATCGTCACCGCCGCGACGATCGTCTCTGCCGCGGTCGCCGCCGCCGTACGGGTGATGCCGGTCGTCGCGGGGTCGGTCGCCGCGTCCTCTGTCGCGGTCGCGTTCGCGGTCGCGGTCGCGGTCGCGGTCGCGGTCGCGGTCGTCCCTGCGCTTGTAGCGACCGAATAGGATCTTCCGCAGGTTCCTCGAGATCGGCTTCAGGTGCATGAAGTTGCAGTACCCGCCCCTGGTGCACGTGTTCTCTTCGTACTGCCGGCACGTGGACTCGCGGAAGTCGGTGACCGGGGAGAATTCGCACAGGATCGGCCGCCCGGCGTAGAACCGCCCGCTGAGCGCGTTGAGCGCCGCGAGCGCGGACTCCTCCTCGCGGTATTTCACGTACACGTTCCCGACGAGGTGATCCGCGAGGTTATCGCAGATGTTCAGACCCTCGATCTCGCCGTACGTCGCGAGCTCCTCGAAGATGTCTTCGTAGAAGTCCTCGAAGTGCTCTTGCATCTTGCGCGCGTCCGGCGCCTCGGGGACCGCGCCGGACGTCGCCGCCTGCGCGGCCATCGCCGCCTCGGGGCTCTGGTACATGTTGGACATGAGGATCGTCTGCGAGAGCGTCGGTTTGTTGTGCAGGCGCGAGCATCGGTCCCCGTGCCTGCACGCGCCGATCTGGGGAGGGGAGGAGGAAGGGTCGAGAAGCGCGGCGTGAGATCGCGTCGTTCGTTCGTTCGGCGGGCGGCGAGGACCGACCGATCGATCGTTCGATCGTTCGTTCGTTCGTTCGTTCGATCGCGTTCGGCGGCGGGGCGATCCGCGCGCGCACCTTGAAGTAGAACGGGCAGTTCACGCGATCCTTCTCCGTACCGAAGATGGACGCGAGGTGTTCCGCCATTTCGTCGCCGTCGGAGGGAGTCCGCCGCGGATCTGCCGGATTAATTTGTGAACGCCGGAGTCGCGCGCTCGCGCTTTTTCTTTTTCTTTTTCGGTCGTCGGCGCGGGTTTCGCGAAATGTGCCGCCATCGCGTCGACGCGCGCGGCCTCGCACCGCACGCGCCCGCGGCCGCTCGTCATGCCCAAAGAGACGATGGGCGGCGTCGCCGCCCTGGGCGTCGCGCTGAACCTCGGCGGCGATAAGGCGACGCACAACGTCGAGAAGCTGTTGGAGGCGTTGCGCGACGTGCGCGGCGGCGGCGGCGGTGGCAAGGCGGAGGCGGACGCGCGCGCGGCCATCGTCGCGCTCGAGACGTTCTTCTCCGAGCGCCTCGGCAAGGGCGAGCTCCGCGTCGCGGGGACCAAGGCGGCCGCGCTCGATGCGAGCGCGATGAAGCGCGCGGAGTGGCTCGGGCGGCAGTACAAGCTGTTCCTCAAGCGCCTGTGCGCGCTCGTCGCGGGAGGCGGAGGAGGAGGACGCCATCGCCATCGCGGCGACGACGGCGGCGACGACACCTTCGAGCCGGTGTCGCCGCGGACGACGACGCTCGCGCTCGCGGCGACGATGGAGTGCGCGCGGTCGGAGCACCCGGGGACGTTCGCCGCGGACCCGTGGGTGAACGCGCTGCGAGCGGCGACGACGGGCGACGCGTTCACGCCGGAGCTCCTCGGCGCGATGTCGTCGCGTTATTTCAGGCGCGTTCTATACACTGGTCCCCATACGACCCCGTCGGCGTGGTGAACGCCGATCCTTAAGGACTTTCGCCGGCGCATCTCTCCGCCCACCCCCCGCTTTCAATCCCCGCCCGCGTTGCCTTTCAACTCCAACTGACGCCTTTGAACTCCACCCCGACATCGCTTTGTATGGAACGACCCTCAGCTACGCGGACGCGCGGTATCACGCGTATCAGTGCGTGGTGAAACTGTGCGAGGAGACGCGCGCGAAGGCCGCGGCGAAGAAGAGAGGACGACGCGAAGAAGACCGCGAGAGAGAGGACGACGTCGCGAGGTGCGTGTACGACGTCCTCGCGAATCTCCCGAGGGAGTTCGACGACTTCGCGTCGGGCGGCGATATCGGCGCGAAACCGGCGGCGGGGGGCGACGAGGAAAACTTCGAGGCGATGCTCGGCCTCATGAAAGGCGGCGACATCGGCGGCGATGTCGAAGAGCGGCGAGACGAAGAGAAGGCGTGGTGCCTCGGCCTCAGCGTCGGCGAGGCCGCCGCCGCGGAGCGCGCCGCGGATGCCGCCAAAGCCGCGGGCGCGCGACGGAAAGAGACCGACGCCGCCGTCGCCGCGGCGACCGCGACCGCGACCGCCGCGCGAAAGGCTGCCGCGAAGACGTCGCCGAAGTGGAAGGACGGCAAGCGCCACAGACGTCTATTCGCGGACGCGTGGCTCGCGTTCCTTCGGACGCCGATGCCACCGGACATTTACCGGAAGACGTTGACGTCGCTGCACGACGACGTGATCCCGCACCTGCCCAACCCGCAGCTCCTCTCGGACTTTTGCACGCACAGCATCGACCGCGGCGGGCTGGACGGCATGCTCGCGCTGAACGGGATCTTCGTGTTGATGACGAAGCACGGTCTGGAGTACCCCGCGTTCTACGCGAAGCTGTACGGGTTGCTGACGCCCGAGGCGTTTCACGCGAGGGGCCGCGGCGGGTTCTTCGAGCTCCTCGACGTCTTCCTCAAATCCTCCGCGTTGCCCGGATACCTCGCCGCGGCGTTCATCAAACGCCTCGCCAGGTGCGTCCCATACACTGGTCCCCATACGACCCCGTTCGCGTGGTGAACGCCGATCCTTAAGGACTTTGCCCGTCGTCTCTCTCCGCCCACCCCTCGCTTTCAATCCCCGACCTCGACGCCTTTCAACTTCAACTGACGCCTTTCAACTCCACCCCGACGTTCGCTCGCCAGGCTCGCGCTGCGAGCGCCGCCCGCGGGTGCGATGACGTGCGTCGCGTTCGCGCATAACTTACTCCGCAGACACCCGGGGTGCGCGGTGTTGGTGCACCGAGGTCCGACGGAGGAGCGCGCGTCCGCCGCGGAGGGGGCGCTGGCGTCGTTCGCGTCGGATCCGTACTCGGGTGCGTCCTCTTCTTCACACCAGACTGGTTCCCGTACGACCGCGTCGGCGTGGTGAACGCCGATCCTTGAGGACTTTCTCTCCCGGCGTGTCTCTCCGCCCAGGGTCCCTCGCTTTCAATCGCCGCCCTCGACGCCTTTCAACTTCAACCGACGCCTTTCGACTCCACCCTGACTTCGTCAGAGCGCGAGCCCGACCCGGCGAAGTGCGACGCGCTGAAGAGTTCGCTGTGGGAGCTGAAGACGCTCGCGGAGTCGCACTATCACCCGCAGGTGGTAAAGCTCGTCAAGATGATCCAAGAGCGCGACCTGTCGGACCGAGTGAAGACGAAAGAGCTCCCGGTGAAGGCGCTGTGCGCGGCGTCGTACGCGAGTCTCGTCGCGGAGGAGCTGGACGCGAGGGTGAAGGTGCGTTCTATACAATGGTTCCCATACGACCCCGTTCGCGTGGTGAACGCCGATCCTTAAGGACTTTGCCCAGCGATTCTCTCCGCCCATCCCTTGCGTTCAATACCCGCCCGCGGCGCCTTTCAACTCCAACTGACGCCTTTCAACTCCACCCCGACATCGCTTCGTATGGAACGACCCTGAAGACCGCCGCGTTGGCGCACCACGGATCGAGAGGGTTGTCGGGGCTGTTCGCGTCGAGGACGTTCGCGGAGTGCGGCATCGGAGGCGGCGGCGGCGGCGACGGGTTGGTGTTCCGGTGGAGAGAGAGCGAGGCGGAGGTCGAGGGTGGGCGGCTCCTCGAGGGGGAGAACGCGGCGGTCGCCGCCGGCGCACGATGACCGACTGCCTTCGCGCCGCGATTGACGTTTCATTTAGACGACCCCCTCTACAGTACTCACGGCGATATACTACGCCTTCTTCTTCCCCTCGGCCGGACCTATCGCGCGCTCGAGATGAGGCGAGAAGACCTCGTACACGACCGTCATCGGGACGCCGTCGTGCCAGAAGATGTAGTGCCGCCCCCAAAACGGCCCGGGCGCGTCGAAAATCTCTTCCAACGCCGCGCTCTCAGGGTCGTTCCATACGAGCGAACGTCGGGGTGGAGTTGAAAGGCGTCAGTGCAAGTTGAAAGGCGTCGCGGGCGGGGATTGAAAGCGAGGGGTGGGAGGAGAGAGAGGACGGCAAAAGTCCTTAAGGAACGGCGTTCACCACGCCGACGGGGTCGTATGGGGACCAGTGTATAGAACGCACCTCGCCGCGGTACACCGCGCGCATCTCGCGGTACAGCTCGACGTTCTTCTCTCGCAAGTTGGTCCACATCGGCGTCCGCGAATCCGTCATGTACGCCCTGAACGTCTCCTCTGACCACCACGACGCGGCGTACACCATCGGCGCGTCGCTCGCGTCGCCGCCGTCGTCTTCGCCCTCTTCGCCGTGACTCTCCCCGTCCCGATCCCTCGCGCTCTTCCTCTCGCCGCTGCCGAGCCCGAGCACCACCTCGCGCTGCACGAGCGCCGCCCCCCCCGTGCTCTTCCCCGCCGCCTCTACGATCCTTCGCACGTCCTCCGCGATCCCCCCCACCGGGCACGTCTCGATCGTCCCCTGCCGCAGACACGTCAGCGTCGACGCGCGAAGCTCCGGGCACAGGAGCCTGAGGCATCGTCGTTCCATACAAAAAAGTTCACACATCGGTCAGTTGAAAGGGGACGCGATCAAGTGTTGAAACCGGGAGATGGGTGAAAAACTTTTCATGTACAGAACGCACCTGAGGTGGCGCGTCACGCTGCCGTCGGACATGAGGAGCATCCGCCACGACGGCGCGAGCGACTTGAGGACGTCGCCGCGCAGCGCGGTCTCCTCGTCCGCGGTCCAGAGCGGCGAGAGGCGGTGCCACGACGTCGTCGTCGTCGCGTCGTCGCACCACAGCGGCGATACGGCGTCGGAGGAGGAGGAGGAGGAGGAGGAGGAGGAGGAGGAGGAGGAGGACGCGAGCGTCGCGATCGAACGCCGCGCGCGCGACGACGTGGACGCCGAGGAGGGCGCCGCCGCGGAGGAGGACGAGGACGCCGCCGCGCGTCGACGGCGGACCCGCGGCGCGCGGCTCGCGGGAAGCGCGGCGGCGGCGGCGCGCGCCATCGTCGCGGCGCGCTGGAGGGGTCGCCGCGCGCGATCGTTGTGTGACGATGACGTCCGGTCGCGGTCGTCGACGGCGAAAACACTCAGCTTCTTCCGTCACGCTCACGCCGCAGATGCGTCGTCTGTTCATCGGGGGATCCTCAG
>NW_003315895.1:377012-387219 GCF_000151265.4 Micromonas pusilla CCMP1545 | reverse complement strand
GGTCGACTCTGAGGATCCCCCGTCTGTTCATCGTCAGTGTCCGGGGCGCGCCCGCGCGCGATGCGACGCGTCGCGTTCGCCCGTCGCGCGCTCGCGGCGCTCGCGCCGTCGCGCCCGCCGCGGCCGCATCGCCCGTGGGTCGCGCTCGCGGCGCGAGGAGAGACGCCTCCGTCCTCGCTCATCGCGCCCTCGCTCCCCCACGAATGGCGGTGCAGCTCGCGAATTCGACCTCAGGTGCGTTCTATACACTGGTCCCCATACGACCGCGTTCGCGTGGTGAACGCCGATCCTTAAGGACTTTTGCCGGCGTGCCTCTGCGCCCACCCCTCGCTTTCAATCCCCGCCCGCGTTGCATTTCAACTCCACCTGACGCCTATGAACTCCACCCCGACGTTCGCTCGTATAGAACGCCCCTCACACGCGCGGATTCGCCGCCGCCGCGTCGGCGTCGCGCGACGGCGGCGACGGCGACGGCGACGACGCGAAGACCCCACCAAAGCCGGCGCGACCCTTCGCCGGGTGGATCCCGTGGGGGGGGTACTCCAAGGTCGCCACTCGCGCGGAGGACGACTTATACGACGCGGAAGGAGAGTCGGAGTGGTGGTCGCGACCGAGGCGCGCGTCTGAGGTGCGTTCTATACACTGGTCCCCATACGACCGCGTTCGCGTTGTGAACGCCGATCCTTAAGGACTTTTCCCGGCGTGTCTCTCCGCCCACCCCTCGCTTTCAATCCCCACCCTCGACGCCTTTCAACGCCGCTTCTGACGCCTTTCAACTCCACCCCGACGCGCTTGTATAGAACGCCCCTGAGCAACGCGATCGCGCGTATACGTCGTCGTCGCCGCTGCGAGCCGCCCTCCTCGGCGCGAAGAAATGGAACGCGCTCCTCGACGTCATCGCGAACGCCGCGACGAAAGGGCGTCGCGAATACGCCGACGCCGACGCGTCGTCGACGATCGCGATCGAGCCCAAGGACGTCGCGATCGCGACGTCGCGCCTGTACCGCCTCCTCCGCGCGATCGTCCCGGCCGCGAAGGGCGCGGAGATCTTACGCGCGCGCGTCCTCGGCGACGTCTACCAGCGCGAGGAGCGGACGCGCGAGGAGCGCGCGCGGCGGCGGCGGCGGCGGGGAGGGGGCGCGGCGCCGCCGCCGCGCGAGTGGCGACCGCCAGACCTCGCGCGCATCGACGCGCGGTGGCTCGCGCTGCGCGACCTCGTCCGCGACGCCGCGAGCGCATTCAACGCGCAGGAGACGTGCAGCGTGACGCGCGCGCTCGGCGAGCTCGAGCGATTCGAGAGGGACGCGGGCAACCTCAGCGGCGTGTTCGACGGCGTGTTCGCGCCGGTGCCAGTTGACGTGGGTGCCGTTTCATCTTCCGCGACCCTAAGCGGCGACGGTGAGAAGGGCGCTCCTCCTAAGCTCGCGAAGCCGTGCGCGGATGGGATCGCGCGGTCGCATCAGGTGCGTTCTATACAAACGTTTTTCACCCATCCTTCGGTTTCAACATTTGATCGCGTCCCCTTTCAACTGACCGATGAACTATTTTTGTATGGAATGGCCCTCTCAGCCGGAGCTGCTCGCGAGGCCGCTCGCGGCGGCCGTCGCGCGCGTGTGCGCCGACGCGCGCGCGGACGATGTGAGGGAGGAGATCAACGGCAAGCAGCTCATCATGCTGACCACCGGGTTGCGGAAGTTGAAGCACGTCCGAACCGCGATCGACGAGCGGAACGACGACACGTGGCGTTCCATCGCGCGGCGCGTGCTCGACGCGGCGAACGCCGCGGAGACGCGCGGGCCGGCGCGGTGGAGCGGCGGCGGCGCGTGGAAGGGCGGCGCGCGGAACACGGTGCGGTCGCGGCTCGAGTCGTATGGGCAATCAGTCGAGGAGGGCGAGCGCACGGCTGGCGGCGTCCCGGAGACCGCGGCGCTTCTCGCGGCGAACCTCGCGCACGTGCCGCAACTTCGCGACGCGCTCGACGACGACGCGCGGTGAGACTGCTTCCCATACGACCCCGTTCGCGATGTGAACGCCGTTCCTTAAGGACTTTTCCCGTCGTCGCTCTTCACCCGCGTTTCCCTTTCAACGTACGTTTGACCGGTAAGACGTTCGACTGACCGATCGCTTCACCCACGCAGGCGGCTGTTGGTGCGCGGCGTCGTCCGCGCCGCGAAGACGGGCGCGCTGACGGGGACGCTCGCGAGCGACTTCGACGGCGACGGCGACGCGAAGCGCGGCACGCGGCGGCTGCTGCAGTACGCGTTCAGCGCGTTCAGCGCGTGCGACCGGTTCTGCGCCGTCGCGAGCGAGGACGACAAGGCGACGCTGCTGGCGGCGGCGACGACGCATTTTTTCGAGCCGATGCGGCGGGCGGCGGCGAGAGCGCCGCCGCTCCGGCGTCGCGGACGAAGAGATATGTCGGACGCGCGTCGGACGAACCTCGCGACGAAAAGCCGCCGTCGGTGGGACGAGCACGAGGGGTTCGGCCCGCAGCGTGGATCGAGGCCGACGTCCGAGCACGACGTCGTCGTGAAGGGATTGATCGGGTTGGGGTTGGAGGAGCCGTGGAGTTCGTGGGATTGGCAGAGGGGGAGGATGTACGGCGAGCCGCCGATTCCGGAGCCGGACACGATCGACCATTTCCTCCGGCGGCGGCGAGAGGAGCGAGACGCGGCGGCTCTGGAGAGGAAGAAGGAGACGAAGGCGCGAGCGGCGGCGGCGCAGACGCGCGAGGAGAAGACGGCGGCCGCGGCGACGGGCGAGGGCGAAGGCGAAGGCGAGGGCGAGGGCGAAGGCGAGGGCGAAGGCGAAGGCGAAGGCGAGGGCGCGCCGCGGGAGCGGCGGCGGACTGCCGCCCTGGGAAGCGAGAAGCGCGGGTGGTTGGGCGACCTAGGGTTCTAGGTGCTTCGGGGTGAAGCTGAGGGATGTGGGTCGTTGAGCGAGTCACGTAGCAGTCGTCCTGGGTTCTAATAAATTACCGCCACCGCGACGCGTCGCGTCAAGCTAGCCCCCCCGCGCGCCTTCTCCGCCTTCTCCCCGAGACGCCTCCGCGTCTCGCAGCGCGCTCGAGCTCAGCTTCCCGCCCTCGCCGTCGTCGCCGATCACCCCCACCGCGATCAGCGTCACCGGCGCGAACCCTCTCTCCCTCCGCGCTGCGTTCAGCGCCTCCCCGCCCTCCGTCGTCTCCCCGGACACGACGAGCGCGTCCATGCGCTCCGTCGTCGCCGCGAGCGGCGGCTCGTTCGCGCGCAGCGGGCCGACGCGAACGTCCAGCGCGTCGCGCGGAGGACGCGTCGCGCGAAGAAACGCGAGCGCCGCCGCCGCGCGGTCGTCGTACGACGCGATCATCCCAGCGCGCGTCTTCCCGCGGAGCATCTCGTCGCTCGTGACGCCCACGTAGAGCACGCCGTGACTGGTTCCCATACGACCGCGTTCGCGTGGTGAACGCCGTTCCTTAAGGACTTCGTCGTCGTCGTCGTCGTCGCCGCCGCCGCCTCCCGTCACCGCAGACGCGGTCGCGAGGAGAAGCCTGTGACCCGCGTGGATCCGGTCGAACGTGCCGCCGACGCTGACGCGAGCGAAGCGGACCGGGGCCGGGGCCGGGACCGGGGCCGGGGCCGGGGCCGGGACCGGGCGGGACGACGGCGGCGGCGGCGGCGGCGGCGGCGGCGGCGGCGCGTCGTTCGCTCCTCTCTCCGCGTTCGGAACGCTCAGAACCTCCAGCGGCGGCGCGCCCGCGGCTTCGCGCTTCCGCGCGATCGCGTCGAGGGTCGCCTTCGCGCCGGCGCCGGGCGCGGCGGCGACGAACGCCGCGCGGCCGGTGGTCGACGGGGATCCTCCTCCTCCTCCTCCGTCGTCGTCGGCCCAGACTGCGGCGACGTCATCGTCCGTCCATCCGAGGCTCCGCAACAGCGGGATCGCGCTCAGCGTCGGCGCGACGGACGCGACAGCGTCGTACATCCTCGCGAGGAGCGTCGCCGTCGCCGTCGCGTCCGCGGTGGCGTCGGCCCCATCCTTGACGTACACGCGCAGCTCGCGCGCGGACGAAGACGACGAGGCACCGCGACGATGGCACCGCGACGCGGCCGCGGCGACGACGTCGCGCCATCGCGCGTCGTCGTCGTCGTCGTCGTCGTCGTCGAGGTCCACGATCACGACGCCGCGCGTAGCGCCTTCGCCGCCGCTCGACATCGCCGTCGCCGTCGCCGTCGTCGCGCGCGCGCGTCGCGAGGTGGCCGCCGACGCGGCAGATTCACGACGAGCTCGACGGAGGAGGCGAGAGGGCGGGCGGGCGGCGTCGCGCGATGGAGGACGCCCCGGACGCGCGCCGACCGCGAGCGGCCGCGCGTCGAGGACGCGGGCCGGCGTCGTGCTCGTCGCGACGCGCGCGCGGGGCCGGGACCGGACGGTCGGCGGCGCGCGGCGAGGCGATGCGCGGCGACGCGACGAGCGGTCGAAGTCGCAATGCAATGCACTCGTCGAAAACGTCGTCCTCGGCTCGGATCGATAAAACATTCGCGCGCGCTGACGCGGACGCGGAGGAACGGGGCGCGCGTCGCCGCGCGCACTTCGCCGCGCGCGGTGGTCCCGCGATCGCGATGGCGTCGCGCTCGACGGCGTCGCTCGCGCTCGCGCGCGTCGCGCCGGGGAGCGGACGCGGACGACGGCGCGAGCCCCGCGTCGTCGATCGCGCGCGGTCGTCGTCGCGAAGGGCGACGACGACGACGACGACGACGACGACGACGACGACGCGAGGAGGAGGATGCCGACGCCGACGCGGCGACGCCGCCGCGCGCGCCGCGACGACGACGGACGCGACCGCCGAGGAGGAGGAGGAGGAGGAGGAGGAGGAGGACGAAGCGTTCGCGTTCGCCGCGCCCGCGCCTTCGCGCCTCGCGACGACGTCGCGCCGGCGCGTCCTCGCGCTCTCCTCCTCCGCGCTCGTCGGGTGGGGCTCGATCGCGGGCTCGATGGGAAGCCTCCTCCTCCTCCCGCCGCCCCCCGCGTCCGCGGTGAGACTGCTTCCCATACGACCCCGTTCGCGATGTGAACGCCGTTCTTTAAGGACTTTTCCCGTCGTCGCTCTTCACCCGCGTTTCCCTTTCAACGTACGTTTGACCGGTAAGACGTTCGACTGACCGATCGCTTCACCGATCGCTTCACCCCCAGCTCGTGGACGCCGCGAACGCGCAGAGAGTCTTCGCGGTCGCCGCGCCGGGGGTGGTCGCGCTCGCGGACTTCACCGCGAACGGCGCGAACGGCGGGTACGTCCCCGCGGGAGTCGGCGTGCTGTGGTCCGACCGCGGGTACGTCGTCACGAATTTCCATCTCGTGAAGCGCCACCTGAACGGCGCCGCGGACGCGTCGGAGCCGTCCAAGCCGCAGAGAAGCCAAGCCGACAAGGGCAAGGGCGCCGCGGTCGCGACGACGACGCTGCGGGTGAACGTCCCGGTCGCGGTGGACGGCGACCCGGTGTGGTACGACGCGGAAGTGATCGGGACGCAGGCGCGTTCTGTACAAAAGCTGGTTTTTCACCCATCGCCCGGTTTCAACACTTGATCGCGTGGGTCCCTTTCAACTGACGCCCGATGAACTGTTTTTGTATGGAATCGCCTTCAGAGGACGAGCGACGTCGCGGTGTTGCGGCTGACGGGGCCAGTCGCCGACGAGCCAGTCGCCTCCTCCACCTCCTCCTCCTCCTCCTCGGCGTCCTCGTCCTTGAGGGGTATGCCGTTGGGCGGGCCCTCGGACGAGCTCCTCGTCGGACAGCTGTGCTACGCGATCGGCGCCGGCGACGCGACGACGACGACGAATAGCGACGGAGCGGGGAAGGGCGCGAACGGCAACGGTAACGGCGGCTCGAGCTCCTATTCGTTTAGGCAGCGGTCGACGATGAGCGCGGGCGTCGTCAGCGGCCTCCGACGGAGCGTCCCCTCGAAGAACGGGACGACGATTCGCAACGTGATACAGACCGACGCGAGCACGGACGAGTCCGCCGCCGGCGGCGCGCTCGTGGACAGCGGCGGGCGGCTCATCGGACTGATCGTGACGACGTTCGGGAACTCGCCCAACTCGAGCGGGCTGACGTTCGCGGTGCCGGCGGACGACCTGCTGAAGATCGTCCCGAGCCTGATCACGCTGCGGCAGATTTCGTGAGTTGGCCCTATTAGTAGGCGCGGCGAGTCGACTTATTACCGTAGGGATCGTATGTATATTTCGCACGTAGCCCTCACGTACTGTAATGTCCTCGCGTAAACGACGACGAACGACGTCGCTCATCACGCGCGCGCTATGAACAGGAGCGCGTCGTTCGTCTCCGGGGAGAGCCGCGCGCCCGCTCGCGATCTCCGCACGACGTCCGGCGTCGCGCTCGCGCGAATCATCGTCTTCATCTCGTCCGCGGCGAGCAGAAGATCCGTCGCGCGATGAGCGTACATCAGTCTCGAGCTCGTCCCCGTCCCTCCTCCCGTCGCCGCCTCTCTCTCTCTCTCTCTCGCCCTCTCTCGCGTCCATCGCGCGTGCAACACCGCGGCGACGCCGGCGACGTGCCCCACGCCCATGCTCGTCCCGCTCTGCGTCGAGAACGCGTCGTCGGAGGGGCTCTCGCAACGCTTCGACCCGCCGCACGCGCTGAGGGCCGTTCGATACAAAAATAGTTCACCGGTCAGTTGAAAGGGGACGCGATCAAGTGTTGAAACCGAAGGATGGGTGAAAAACGTTTGTATAGAACGCACCTGACGACGTCCACCCCTGGCGCGTACACGTCCACGCACGCGCCGTCGTTGCCCCAGGCGTACGCCACGTCGGATTCGTCCGACGCCGCGGTCGTCAGCGTGGACGGCGCGCGCGCGGGGGAGACGTCGCAGGCGTCGCCGCGGAAGTTGCCGGCGGCGACGACGACGAGGACGCTGAGGGCGAAAATATTGCCGGGGAACAAAAAATGTTCATCGTTCATCGTCAGTTGAAAGAGCACGCGATCAAATGTTGAAACTACGTGTACGTGTACGGGGTGATGGGTGAAAAACGTTTGTATCCCTAGCAGAACGCACCCGAGCCGCGCGGCGACGGCGTCGACGGCGCGTTCGAGCGCTCGGGAGGACGCGCCGTCGGCGACTCTGAGGCCCAGCGCGAGGGCGATCACGGACGGCCACGCGAGCCCGCGCCTGGCCGGCGTGATATCGGATTCGAGGAGGTCCGTTCAGTTGAAAGGGACCCGCGCGATCAAATGTTGAAACTACGGGGTGGGTGAAAAAAAAAAGTTTGTAATGGCGCACGCGCACCTTCGATGGTACGCGACGTGAGACGCGACCCACTCGAGCCCCGCGACGACGTCCGACGCGCTTCCGCCGCCGTCGCAGTCGAGGACCCTCACCGGGTGGATCGTCGCCCCGGGAGCGACGCCGACGGTGGCGCCCGCGATCGTCGCGGAGACGTGCGTGCCGTGGCCGTCGCAGTCCTCGAACGGCGACGACGACGACGACGACGACGTTTTTTGTCCTCCGTCGTCGGTGAAGTCGACGCCCGCGCCGATCGCGCGGCCGCCGCTGAATTCCGCGTGCGTCGCTCGCACGCCGCTGTCGAGGACGTACACGTGCGCGCCCGCGCCCGCGTCGGCGTCGCGGACGTACGCGCCGTCGAGCGGGAGCGCGCGCTGGTCCAAGCGGTCGAGGTTCCAGAGTTTCGTTCGCGTCGTCGTCGTCGTCGTCGTCGTCGTCGCGGCGGCTTCGACGCGCGCGTCCGGCTCCACTATCTCCAGCGCGGGTCCCAGGCACCGTCTCAGCGCGCGGAAGTGCGTCGGCGCGAACGTCGCGGCGAAACCTCGGACGCCTCCGCCGCCGCGGTAGACTCGTCGGCACAGGCCTCGGACGGCGAGGAGGCACCCGAGTCGAAGCCGGTTTTTCCTCCCAGTTTTTCCTCCTCGGAAGTCGTCGTCGTCGTCGTCGTCGTCGTCGTCGTCGTCGTCGTCGTCGTCGTCGTCGTCGTCGTCGTCGTCGTCGTCGTCGTCGACGACGACGCGACGCGTCGGACCGATCACGGGCGCGAAGCGCGCGCACATCTCCTCCGTGACGTCCGGCGCCGCGTCGTCGTCGCGGAGGAGCACGACGAAGCGCCTGCGCGAGAGGGTCGGGGGGCGCGCGCGCGGCGTCGGGTTCAGAGAGGAGACGCGACGCGGAGAGAAGAAGAGGAGCGGTCACCTGGGAGCGTCGTCGTCGTCGCCGTCGTCGACGACGCCGTCCGCGACGGTCTCGGTCGCGTTCCCCCGCGCCGCGTCGGCGTCGGGGGCGAAGAGAAGGACCGCGAGGAGCGACGCGAGGACGAGCGAGACGCGCGCCATGGCTGGCGGCGGCGCGGGCGCGAACTGCGCCGCGGCCTCGAGAGACGCGTCGAGGGAATAGAAACTCACCGCAGTGACAGGCCGCGCGGGCGTGGGCTCGGCTTCTGTTTCTGTTAGGGCGCGCCCTTCGCGAACGAGCCGTCCGACGCGATCGCCAGTGTCCCCGGACGCGACGCGCGATCGTCACGATGCCCGCTGCCGCGAAGAAGGCGAAGACCGCCGCGGGCGCGGGCGGCGGCGCGGTCCTCCCCGGACAGCCCGTCCAGGCGCCGTCCGCGCACCCGCAGCAGGCCGCGCACCCGCAGCATCAGCAGCAGCCCGCCGCGCCTCAGGTGCGTCCAAAGTTTTTCACCCATCGCCCGGTTTCAACACTTGATCGCGTCCCCTTTCAACTGACCGATGAACTATTTTTGTATGGAATGGCCCTCAACAACAGGCGCCTCCGCAGCAGCGTCCTCCGCCCTCGCAGCAGATGCCCGGCGCGCCGGTCGCCGCGGTCGCCGCGAAGCAGGCGCAGGTGCAGGCGCAGGCGGCCGCGGTCGCGGCCTCGCAGGCGGCCGCGCGCTTGCCGCTGCGCCAGCGCTCGAGGGCGGACCTCGAGAAGGAGATCCGCTCGAATCAGGCGCGTTCGAGTCGCGCTGGTCCCCACGCGACCGCGTCGTCGGCGCGGTGAACGCCGATCCTTAAGGACTTTCTCTCCCGCTGTTCGTCTCTCTCCGCCCAGGGTCCCTCGCTTTCAATCCCGACATACCTCGACGCCTTTCAACTCCGCTTCTGACGCACCCGTGAACTCCACCCCGACGTCGCTTTGAACGATGGACCCTCGACCCTCAGGAGCTCATCCGACGCGAGTACGCGGAGACCGCGGCGGCGGCGAGCGCCAAGGGGGAGGAGTACGCCCCGCCGAAGTTCGTGGTCCCCGCGCAGTACGACGCCGCGATCGGGATCGAGCTGTGGCTGTTGGACCACGCGTCGAATTTCAACGCGTCGGAGCTGGACAAGAAGGTGCAGCTCATGCGGTCGATCCAGGCGCGTCCCATATATGTTCGTTCGTTCGTTCGTCGCGCGCGCCGGCGGTTTCCGCGCGACGGCGTCGGCGCGGCGCGCGCCGTTCCTCGAGGACGGACTGGACTCTCTCTCCCGCGTGCGTGCGTTTCTCTCCGTCGCTCTCTGTCGTCCGTCCAATGAAACGAAACGTCGTCCACGTCATCAAATAACTAACCAATCACATCACTTCAAAACGCCGCGTCGCCCGCCGATCGAACGACCCTCAGGACAAGGTGGCGAGCGGATCGCTGAACAAGATCGAGGAGGAGGGCGTCCAGATGGAGCTCCTCGCGTGCTGGGTCGAGCTCACGAAGACGTTCTACATCGCGCTGCGCGAGAGCCGGAACCTCTCGAGCCGCGGCGTGCCGAACATCAAGGCGCCGACGTTCCGCCTGCCGGAGGAGCTGCTGCCGATGCCGTTGCCGTGGGATCCCGACACGGAGCTCGTGGACGAGCACGACTTCGACAAGGTGCGTCCCATCTCACACTGGTCCCCATACGACCCCGTCGGCGTGGTGAACGCCGTTCCTTAAGGACCTTCTCTCCCGGCGGGCGTTCGTCTCTCTCCGCCCAGGGTCCCTCGCTTTCAATCCCGACGCACCTCGGCGCCTTTCGACTCCGCCTGACGCCTTTCAACTCCGCCTGACGCCTTTCAACTCCACCCCGCCGTAGGCGATGATCGAGGTCGTCGGCGCGCAGGCGTGGATAGACGCGGTGGAGAAGCACACGTGGGAGAACATCAGGGCGCAGGAGGAGTACGAGAAGGAGAAGGAGATGGCGGCCGCGGCGGAAGCGGCGGGTGGGGGTGGGGGTGGGGGTGGGGGC
>NW_003315895.1:368159-376529 GCF_000151265.4 Micromonas pusilla CCMP1545 | reverse complement strand
GCGTGAAGGACGGGAGGTGGTAGTTGAGGAGCAGCAGCGAATCGTCCGACTGCTGGGACATCTCGTCGGACGTCGACGCGGTCGGCGCGGTCGCCGACGCCGACGCCGACGCCGACGGGTCCGGGAGGAAGTCCACGACGACCCGCTCGTGTTCGCCGATCGTCTTCTCCGGCGCCGCGGTGGTGGTGGTGGTGGTCGTCGTGGTGGTCGTCCTCGGGAGGAGGGATCGGGGGGCGCGCAGCCGGGCGCGGCGGCGGCGGCGGCGGCGGCGGGTGGAGAAGGCGCGACGACGACGACGACGACGCCGATGGACGCTGGAGGCGAAGGCGGCGCGGAGGGCGAAGCCTCTCCCCCGTCCCCGGGTCCGTGATGCGCGCGCGAAGCGAACAGAACGCGGAGAGACGATGAATGAAAGAGCTCGTCGTTCTCTCGCAACTTTTCTATCGATTCGTTTCGTTTCTTTCTTCGTTTAGTCCTCGCGCCTCGCGCGGTGCCTGAGGCTCAGGCGATCCCACTCCCCGTCACCCTGTGCCCTCACGCGTTCGCCATCTCCTCCGGGGTGGTTGGCGCCGGGCTTTCGTTCCGAGGCGCCCCCCCCGCGTCGGCGTCCGCGTCGGCGTCGGCGTCGTCGTCGTCGTCGTCGCCGTCGCCGGCCACCTCCTCCTCGCCCTCGCCCTCGCCCTCGCCGGGTTGATCCACGTCCGCGCCGTCGTCGCCGCTAAAGTTCGAAGGGACGCGCGTGATCCCCCCGAGCGCGGCGGCGGCGGCGCCGATAGGCACCGGCGAGTTGTCCTCGTCCTCCTCGTCGTCCGAGTCGTCGCGCTTCAAAATCTCCTCCACCGACGTCCCCGCGGCGGCGGCGACGACGGCGAGCGCGGCGGCCGCTTTCGGCTCCTTCCCGAGGCACTGCGGCGCGATCGACGCGATGAGCTTATCCTTAACGTCCGAGCTCGCGTGATGCGCGGCGTCGACCGCGTCGCGCCACCGCGGCGCGGAAACCGCGATCACGAGCGCGAGATCGCCCTCCTTGACGCGATTGCCTAATCGAATCGCGAGCGCGACTTTTCCGATCGAATTGTACCGCTTGCGAATCGTCCCCGCGATACGCCGCAGCGCGCTCTCCACGAGCGTCGCGTGCGCGGCGAGGTGCTCGCCGAGGAGCGGGAACCCCCCGCTCCCTTTCTTGAGGTAGTGCGACGACGTCAGCGTGACAACCTCCGCGCAGCTGGCGCCCGCGCTTCGAACGCTCGCGACGTACCGGTTCAGATCTGGGGTGGAGTTGAAAGGCGTCAGAAGCGGAGTTGAAAGGCGCCGAGGGCGGGGATTGAAAGCGAGGGGTGGGCGCAGAGAGACGCCGGCAAAAGTCCTTAAGGATCGGCGTTCACCACGCCGACGCGGTCGTATGGGGACCAGTGTGTAGAACGCACCTAGCGGCCGCTCGGTGGCTTCGATGACGTCCGCGGCGGCGCCCGTCACGGCGAGCCCCGCGGCCGCGAGCGCGGCGTCGCCAGACAACGTCGCGCAGTCGCTCGCGAGCGACGCGAGATCGTTCGAAGGCGGCGTCGTCGCGCGAGCGGTCGCTACGGCAGCCTCCGCGCGCTCCGTCTTCGCGGCGGCGGCGGCGGCGGCGTCTCTCGCCGCCGTCGCGTTCGCGAGCGCCTCCGCCCGCGCCGCCGCCGCCGCGTTCTTCGCCGCGTTCTTCGCCGCGTTCGCGTTGCCCTGCACGAGCGAGTCCAGCGCGCGCGCGATCGCTTGCGTGTTCGCTTCCGCGTTGCCGCCGGCGCCGCCGGTGCCTCTCCCGACGACCGCCGCGGCCGCCGCGGCCACCGCCGCCGCCGTCGCCGCGCCGTCGAAATCAAACGGCGCCCCCGCGCCCTTCCCGTGCTTCTGCACCGCGGCGGCGGCGGCGGCCGCCGCGGCGACCGCCGCGGCCGCGCTCACCGCGCTCTGCCCTTGCCCTGGCACCCCGCCCAGCACGCCGGCCATCGGGTTGGGCGGCTTCGCGCCCGCCGCGCCGGGTTGACCGACGCCGATCGCCGCGCCGCCGCCGGCGCCGTTGGTGAGCTGCAGCGAGTGTTGATACGCCTGCAGTTCGCTGATCTTCCCGCCTCGCTGCGCCCACTTGCACCGGAGCGTCGCGTGCCAGTGGTTCTTGATCGCGTTCTCTGGCCTCCCCGGGAGAAGTTTCGCGAGCGCGGCCCAGCGCGTGCCCAACATTCGGTGACCTTCGACTAAGATGCGCTCCTCCTCCGCGGTCCACTCGCCGCGGCGAATGTCCGGCTTGAGGTGGTTCAGCCACCTGTCGCGGCACTGCTTCCCGCGGCGGCCGTTCATCTTCGACGCGATGAAGCTCCATTTCCGGTGGCCGTGCTCGCCGACGAGTTTCCTCAGGACGTTGTCCTCCTGCAGCGTCCACTGCTGCGTGCTGCCTTTGTTGTTAGCGTCGTCCTCGGCGCCGGCGCCCGCGCTCGCGCTCGCGGCGGCGGCGGCGTCCGCGCCCGCTTTTCTCTTCTTGGCCGCCGCCGCCGTCGCGGCGGTCTTCGCCGCCTTCGCCTTGGCCGCGGCCGACGGCGCTTTCGCCTTCCCCTTGCCCGTCGCGCCGGGGACTAAACCTTTCAGGTCTTCCTTGGACGCCGCCTGTATAACACGTGGTGGTGGGGGAACGAGAGAGAGAGCGACGACGCGGTCAGCGATCGATCGCTCCGAGGAAAAAAAACCGTCGACGAGGGTTTAGGCGTTACGCGCCCGCGACACGTCGCGCGCGGGGGCGACGACGCGGGGGCGACGACGCGCGACGCGAGATCCGCGCCGCGTGACGCGCGTCGCGCGCCAAAAATCGGTCCAGACGTCGCGCGGGCTCTCCGCGCGTGATCGCGCGGCGGACCAGACGCGGCCCGCGGCGACGACGCGCGCGCGGCGGCGCATTACGCGCGCGCCGCGCGGCTCCAAATCCTCGCGCACGGCGTGGACGCTCCGCGCGACAGCGCGAGAGTGGAAAAAAAAACCCGGCTGGACCCTACGCGCGGGCGCGCCGCGCGCGCACGCCGCGGGTCAGAGCGCGTTCGCGATTCACGCACCTCCACGAGCCAGAAGAGGGAGTTGATGTCGTCCTCGTCCCCGGGCTGGACGGGTTTCTTGATCGGCCGCGTGCCGGATCGACCGGCGGCGGGATCGGTCCTCCTCCTCTTCGGGATAGGGGGCGGGGCCGGGTCCGCGGGTTGGGACATCGCGCGCGCGTCGTCGCCGCGCGAGGCGTGTCTCGCGTGGACGCCTGCGATGGATGCGAAAACGCGAGGGAAGTTAGTAAACTCCGCGGTGATCCGTATTCGCGAGGCGCGATCGCGAGAGACGCATCGAGCGCGCGACGCGGGCGCGTCCCCGGCGGCAATTGCGCGACGCGAACGCGCGAGATTGCGACCGCCTCACACGGGCGTTGTGTGAAACGGCCTCTCAGCGGCCGATGAAGAGTTTCCGCCGCGCCCCCTCGAGCGCGGAGATTGCACCCTCGCGGAGGGCGCGACGTCGCGCGAGCGCGCGCGGGACGGGCGTCGATCGCTCACCTTGCTTCTCTTCCTTCCGCGGAAGTCGCCCGTGGCGTGTGTGCGCGCGCGCGGGCTGTGAGGGGGAGTGCGGCGCGCCTCGCGACACGCGGAGAATTCTTTGTCACGAGGCCCGTTTCTCAGCGTTTCGTCGATTTTCTCTTGGCCGTCCAGAGAAAATATCGGACCGCGTACCCGTACTTGCGTGCACGACGATACTAAATACACATATACACATAGCCCTAGCGCGTACGCGTACGAGAGACGGCCGCGTCGCTCATCGATCGGGGGCGAAGCGTCCGTATCGGTGGGCACCTGTCACAGGACCTGTTTTGAACACTCGACGATGGCGCCGGGCGCGACGGGCGCCTCCGCGGCCGTCGCGCGCCTCGCGCGCGCGCCCGCGGCGCCGCGCCGCGTCGCGCGCGCCCGCGCGCCGCCGCCGGCGCGCGCGCGCGTCGCGTTCCGCGCGCGCGCGGCGGTCTTCTCCGAGGAGGACGCGCCGTCGACGCGCGCGGCGTCCTCGCGTTCCGCGCGCTCGTCCGCCTCCTCCTCCTCCTCCTCCTCCTCCTCCTCCTCCTCCTCCTCCCACGGCGCAGCAGACTCGGGCGGGTACCTCGCCGTCTCCCCGTGCGCGTCCCTCCGCGGCGTCGTCCCCATCGCGGGCGCGAAGAACGCGGTCCTCGCGCTCCTCGCGGGCGCGCTCGCGTGCGGCGACGAAGTCGTCCTGCGCGACGTTCCCATCGGGCTCGCGGACGTGCGCGCCATGATCGACGTGCTGCGCTCCGTCGGCGCGCGCGTCGACGTCGGCGGCGAGGACGCGAATACCGCGAATACCCCCTCTTCGGGCGTCGTCGTCGTCCACGCGCGCGCGGAAGATCTGCGCGCGTCGCCCAGCGCGGACGCGGTCGCGAAGCTCCGAGCCTCCTTCTTCGCCGCGGGTCCGATCCTCGCGCGCGCCGGTCGCGTCTCAATGCCGCTGCCGGGCGGCTGCGCGATCGGCGCGCGGCCGGTGGACCTCCACCTCGACGGCTTCCGCGCGCTCGGCGCGGTCGTGGAGGTCACGTCGCGCGGCGTCGTCGAGGCGAGGGCGATCGCGCGCGACGGGAAGCTGCGCGGCGCGGGGACGCACGTCATGCGGTTTCCGAGCGTCGGCGCGACGCACGCGATCGTGATGGCCGCGTCGCTCGCGGTGGGGGACACGACGATCGTGAACGCGGCCGCGGAGCCGGAGATCGAGGACCTCGCGGCGATGCTGAACGCGTCGGGGGCGAAGATACGCGGCGCGGGGACGAGCGTCATAACCATCGAGGGCGTCGGCGTCGCGGGGAGCGGGGAGAAGGGGGACGGCGGCGGCGGCGGGACGGGGAGGGGGGGGTTGGGAGGGTGCGCGCACGACGCCATCCCGGATAGGATCGAAGCGGGGACGATGCTCGTCGTCGCCGCGTGCGTCGGGTCGACGCTCACGCTGTCGCCCGTGATCCCTGAGCACATGACCGCGACGACGGCGCTGTTGATCGACGCCGGGTGTTCGATCGACGTCGGCGACGAGGTGGGGGGCGAATCGAAATCGAAATCGAATTCGAATTCGAATTCGAATTCGACGTCGAGGCGACGGTCGATGACGATCACCCCCCCGCCGCGCGGCGGCCTCCGCGCGGTCGACTTCACGACCGCGCCGTACCCTGGCGTGCCGACGGACATGCAGCCGCAGCTGTGCGTCCTGAACGCGTGCGCGGAGGGCGTCGCGATCGTTCGAGAGACGGTGTTCGAGTCGCGTTGGAGCCACGTCCCCGAGCTCAGAAGGATGGGCGTCGAGTGCGACTTCGTGGACGCCGACGGCGACGACGCCGTCGCGAACGCCAACGCCAACGCCAACGCCAACGCGGGGCGCGCGCTGCGGATCGTCGGCGTCGGCGCGAGGGGGTTGCGACGCGCGGACGTCCGCGGGAGCGATCTGCGCGCGTCGGCGGCGTTGATCGTCGCCGGGCTGGCCGTTATGGCGCCGATGGGCGACGGCGACGGCGACGGCGACGGCGACGGCGAAGCCCAGGGGCCCACGCGCGTCGCCGGGCTCGCGCACCTCGACCGCGGGTACGAGGGTCTCGACGCGAAGCTCCGCGGCGTCGGCGCGGACGTCGAGCGGCGTCCCGTCCCGCCGAGGAAGTGAGGCGGACGACGACGCGACGCTCGGCGGGAGACGTGAGCCGGGTGACGACAGGAGAGACGCGGGTGACGCGAGCCGGGACGACGACGCGACGAGGGACGCACGCGGCGACGTACAGTACTGTACGTCGTCGCGCGACTCGATTAATCGTAAATAATAAGCAAATAATAAGCACGCGCTGGAGCCGTCCTCCGCGCCCTCGCGCTCGTCACGGAGTCGGCACCTCCGCGATCGTCGACACCGACAACCTCCGCGTCGTCCGCCGCCCTCCGAAGCTGTTGGTTCTCGCGGCGGGACCGAGACCGAGCTCGGAGGCGGCGTCGAGGCTCATCCGCGGGTTCCTCCCGGAGCCGTCGACGCGCACGTCCCGCGTGGTAAACGTGACGTCGCTCGCCGCGACGCCGCCGTCGCCTTTCATGGAATGCGACCCCACGATCCCGGACCCGTTCGCCGCCGCGAGCGACTTGGACCTGCGCTGCGTGAACTCGTGCGAGTCGCTCTCGCCCTCGAGATCCAACGCCGTCGCCTTCGGCGCCGTCCTCGCGGAGAAGTACGGGTGCCGCGCCGCCTCCGCCGCGGTCGGTCGGTCGTCCGGGTCCAAAGACAGCAGCCTCGAGACGAGATCCAGCGCGTTCGCGTCGAACCGCTCCGTCAGCACGCCGAACCGATCCTCGAGCGCGCGCGGGTACTCCTTCACCTTGGACGTCGGCGCGAACCCCTTGCACTTCTCCGCGAGCCGCGCGCTTCCCTCGCTGCCGACGAGCTTGAAGATCAAGTGCAGCTGTTCCACCTCCGTGCGACCGGGTAATATCGGCTCGCCCCACAGCAGCTCCGCGAGGACGCACCCGGCGGACCACACGTCCACCTTGCTGTCGTATCGCCTCGCGCCGAGCAGCAGCTCCGGGGGACGGTACCACAGCGTCACGACGTGGTTCGTCAGCGGTTCCGCGTCTCTCGGCGTGCGGGATAGGCCAAAATCCGCGAGCTTGACGTCTCCGGTGTCGTCCACGAGCAGGTTGCTGCACTTCACGTCGCGGTGCATCCCGCCCGCGGCGTGGCAGTGCGCGAGCGCTTTCAGGAGCTGCTTCGCGACGTGTTTGACCTCCCCTGGGGACAACACGCGACCCGCGGCGACGTCGCCGCCGTCGTCGTCGTCGTCGCCGCCGCCGCCGCCGCCTCCTTTCTTCTTCTCTCGCATCCTCGACGCGCGCGAGGACATCAACCCGGCGAGGTCGTGCGGGAGGTACTCAAACACGAGATATATCGCCGCGGCGTCGTTCGAGTCCACCGCGATCGCGCGCAGATTCACGACGTTGTCGTGGTCGCCCAGTTTTCGCAGCATCATTATCTCTCGCGCCACCAACGAGAGCGTGTCCTTGTCCGCGCGCTCCAACCGAATCTCCTTCAGCGCGCACGGCTCCCCGCCCTCGTTCAAGTCCGACGCCTTGTACACGCGGCTGAACGTCCCCTGACCGACTTTCGCGAGCGTCTTAAACGTGAGCACGTCCCTCGGGAGCCAGTCCGCGAGCGCCGACCCCGCGTGCTCTTCGAGCCATCCGGGCCACACGCCTCTCTCCGCGAAATTCGTGCCTCCGCCCCCGCCACCGCCCCCGCCGCCGCCTTTCGAGGAGACGCTCACGCGCGGCGCCGCGGAGACGCGGCGTTGCTGGACGAGTCCGACGGACTCGCGCCGGCGGTCGCTCACGCTCTCGCGGCGGGTGATCGGCTCGGGAGGCGGCGAGTCGCCGCCGCCGTGCGCGGCGCGGCCAGATTTCATCGGTCCGAGCACGGAGACGTCGGCGGCGTAGGACTCCTCCTCTTCGCCGCCCTCGCGCATCATCGCCTCGTCCGCGGCGTGCACGCTCGCGTCGAGGCCGTGGTACCCGCGCATGGGGTCCCCGTCGAGGCTCGCGTCCGAAGCTCGCGGTTTCGCGTCGGGCTTGGACGCGACGCACCCCATCGCGTTCGCGCGAGGAGGAGGAGGAGGAGGTTCCCGCGCGTCCCCAGTGCAAGTCGCGGCCGCGACCGAGGCGCGCGATGGAGCGGACGCGGGCGCGCCCTCGTCGACCGCCTTCGCGCGGAGATCTCAATCGAACGACCCTGCGATAAGGAATCCGTCCGACAACGCGACGTGGCGCGCTCCCGCCGTCGCCGCGCGCGCCTCGTCCCCGCGACCCGACCGTCCGGCGCGATCCCGCCGCGATATCGACCTCGCGTTCGCGGCGCGGAGTCTGCGATGTCGCCGCGCGTGCCGCGCGCGCGCTCGTCTGCGCCGCGGTGGCGTCAACGCGCCGCGGGACACGTTCCGCGTCCGACCGATCGGCGAAAAGTCGCGGTCGGTTTTCGCGCCGCCGCACGTTTCGCGGGGTGTCGTCATGACTAATTGCCCATACGCGTCGTCGTCTCGCGCGTCTGTAGAAACTGAGTATCTCCCGACCCCGGCTCAAACTAAAGATTCAGAACCTGTTTTAACCGTCGAAACTATTTTCGTTCCTGTCATACATAACATCTCTATCCGCGCATGATGACTAATTGCCCATACGCGTCGTCGTCTCGCGCGTCTGTAGAAACTGAGTATCTCCCGACCCCGGCTCAAACACGAAGATTCCGAACCTTTTTAACTAAACCCCCTTTCGAAATTCGGGTCTAAAATCGTGGTGGGCG
>NW_003315895.1:358277-367964 GCF_000151265.4 Micromonas pusilla CCMP1545 | reverse complement strand
GGTCGTTGCAAATCGGGTCTAAAATCGGGTGGGTGACCCGATTTTGGCCACCCGATTTTAGACCCGATTTTAGACCCGATTTTGCTTTTGCAACTTAAACCCTCTTTTATGATAACCTCAACTTATCCGAACCGATTATGCGGCATGCATTGTTTTGCGTCGGGCAGCGCAAGCAGGTGCCCGAGTGCCAAGTTTTTTTTTCTGCACACCACGGCGGGTCACACACCGCCGCGCCTCGCCCCACAGGGCGCAGATGACCTCGCGCTCGCGAGCGGCGGCGGCGAACGCGAACGCGAGCGCGTCCGCGTCTCGCGGCCCCGGCGGCGGCGGCGGCGGCGGCGTCCTCGCGACCGGCGGCGCGCTCCTCGACGCGCACTCCGCGCGCGAGAAGCGCACCGACTCGCTCAACCAGGGCGTCTTCATCCTGCGCCGAGCGCCAGCGCAGCCGAAGCGCTTCACCGCGCGCAAGTCGTTCAAGCCGCTCGTCCCGGACGAGACCGTGGAGGGGCTCGAGGCGAGATGGGACGCGTACGAGAGGTCGTGGGCGAGCACGGACGCGCACGTATCGCGCGTTCTCGCGGACGCTAATCGCGGCGCGTTTGAAAAACTCGAGGCGTTCGTGCGCGGCGACTTCGCCGAGCGCGTCGCGCTCCGCGACGCGAACGGCGGCGCGCTCCCGCAGAGCGTCGCGCAGCGCGTTCCCGTCGGGCTCGTCCTCGCGGGGGGGGTGAACAGCGACGATCACGAGGAGACGTTCACGAAGCTCACGCGGCATCTGCGCGCGGCGGGATGCCACGCCGCGCTGCTTCGATCGCGCGATCTGAAGGCGCGAGCCGCGTCCGGCGGCGGGAGCGGCGGCGGCGGCGGGAGCGTCGGCGGCGGCGCGGTCGGCGCGACGACGATCGCGGGCGGCGGCGGCGGCGGCGGCGGCGGCGGCGGAGGGCTGGGCGTCGCGACGCGATGCATCCTGACGCAACTGCAGGCGGCGACGCGCGGAGGCGGGACCGCGGGGAACTTGCGGATATCGGGGCGGAGCGTGCGGCACCTGAAGCGGTGGTACCAGGAAGTCACGATCGAGGAGTTTAACGACGCGCCGCGCGGCGGCGGCGGGCTCGGCGGCGACCGCGACGGCGACCGCGGCGGCGACCGCGGCGGAAACGAAAACGTAAACGTAAACGGCGACGGCGACGGAGACGCGACGGCGGAGCGCTCGTACGCGCTGCGCGCGCGCCCCGCGGACGCCGCGATCCCGTCCGACCCCGCGCTCGCGGCCGCGCGCGTGATCCGCGGTCCTCCGAAACCGATCGTCGTCGTCATCGAAGACACGGAGGGGTTCGACGGACGCGTCCTCTCCGACCTCCTCCTCGCGCTCAGCGACGGCGGCGACGCGCTTCCCGTGCACGTCCTCCTCGGCGTCGCGACGTCCGCGGCGACGATGCACGGGATGATCCCCGCGGCGGTCGCCGCGAAGCTCGCCGTGCGATCGTTCCACCTGTGGAGCCCGAAGAGCATCATGGCGGCGGTGCAGGAGAGGGTGCTGCTGGACCCGGCGAGGCGCGTTCTATCTCGCTCTGGTCCCCATACGACCGCGTCGGCGTGGTGGACGTCGATCCTTGAGGACTTTCTCTCCCGGCGTTTCTCTGAGCTCACCCCTCGCTTTCAATCCCCGACCCTATGACGCCTTTCGACTCCGTCTGACCCGCCTTTCAACTCCACCCCGACGTCACTTTGAACGATGGAACGACCCTCAGGGCGCCGGCGCTCAGCGCGACGGCGTTGGGGACGCTCATGTCTCGGTTCCAGGAGCACGACTACTCTCTGTCCGCGGCTCGGCGCGCGATGCATCTGCTGACGCTGGATCACTTCATGCACCGGCCGCTGAGCGCGCTCGCGACGGTGGTGATCGACGCGGGGGACGCGGCGGACGCGGCGAACGAGGAGACGGCGGCGGCGGGCGCGGGCGCGGGCGCGGGCGCGGGCGACGGCTTCCTTCCCGGCGACGTCGACGTCGGCGCCGACGTCGACGTCGCCGCGATCGCGTCGCGCGCCGCGATCGCCGCCGCGGCGGCGTCGTCCGCCGCGGAGACTTCCGCGCGCGAGCTCGCGCGTCGTCACCTCACCCCGAAGTCGATCCAGTGGGCGAGAAAGTTTTTCAGCCTCGACGACGCCTCCTCCGACGCCGCCGCCGAGCGCGAGATTCTCGACGCGCTGATCGAAACGTACCCGGCGCGACGCCGCTGGGCGACCGCGCTGCGGTGCGTCGCCGCCGCGTCTCGATTCACCGGGCTGAGAGGGGAGGCGCGTTCGTTCGCCAACTTGCTCGCGGACGCGTCGCGGCCGCGGTGGTTGACGGGCGACGGCGGTACGGGCGATTACCCTCAGGGCGGCGGCGGCGCGTCGCTGCTTCGCCTGGCGTGCTCGCGTCTCGAGTCCGAGGACGTCACGCCGCGCGAGCGATTCGTCGGGCTGATGCGGACGTGGGCGGCGATATGCGCGGGGGATCCGGAGATGCACGCGCGCGAGGGACCGATCCTCGCGGAGTTGATTCGCCTGAGCGAGGAGGACCCCGCGGCGGCGGTGGAAAACGCGAGGGACGCGGACGCCGCGGCGGCGGTCGACGCGCGCGCGACGTCGCCGCCCTCCGCGGGTCGGGAGAAACGCCGACGGAGCGGCGGCGGCGGCGTTGGAATCGCGTCGCCGGAAAACGCGGCCGCGGTGCAGGCGGCGTTGATCGCGCGGCGAAGCGCCGGGCCGGAACGCGCAAAGAACCCGGAACCTCACGCCGCGCGTCGAAAGACGCGCGGCGGCGCGGACGCGTCCACCGGGGCCGAGGAGGAGAAGGAGAACGCGGCGCGCGACGCGCTCGCGCTCGCGCCCGATGTCCCGCGGCGTGAAGGCGGCGGGGATCGAACCGGCGGCGACGGCGGCGTGGGCCACGCGGACGCCCCTCGCGCGTCCCCGCGCGCGCGCGCGTCGCTCTTCCTTCGCCGCGTCGCTCGAAGGCACGCGTCCAAGCCGCCCGCGTCGCTCCCGTGCGCGGACATCTTCTCCGTCAACTCCAGCGCCGCGATCACGGTCCTTCGCGAGGGCGTGCAGTGCGCGCCGCGGTTGTGCATGGAGCAGACGATGAGCGCGCCGAGAGACGTGCTCAAGTGCGCGTGCTGCCCCGGGCGGTCGGAGCCGCCCACCGCGGCGCTGCCGGACGCGTGTGCGGCGTACGTTTTGCTGCAAGACAGCGGCGACGCGGCGAACGTACACGAGCTGTTCCGGTCGTTCTGTGAGCTGCACGAGCCGTACCGCGCGGGCGGCGGCGGCGAGGACGAGGTCGAGGTGGACGTCGACGTCGCGGACGGCGAGAAGAAGGGGACGTTTCATCTGAGCCGGCCGCGGCTGTGGGAGCTTCAGGCGCGATTCACGCGCGCGGTCGCGGAGCTCGAGTTCCTCGGCGTCGCGAGGCCGGTGAAGAAGCGGAAGGTGGAGTACATGCAGCGGACCGCGTTCCCGCTGGATAAGCTGCTCGGGGGGGACGACTGACGGGCGCGGAGACGTAGAGCGCGCGCGCAAGACGCGCGACAATTGAACTTCCGCGGCGAGCTATAAGATAGCTACTACAGGTTATTAGAGAGAAAAAAAAGAACAAGATTTTGAATGTTCGCGTTCCCCCCCCCCCAGATCTGAGCGATTCTCGCGCCGTGGTGGTGATTAGTTATCACCATTGTGTACCTCCGCGCGACGAACGCGCGGATCGTTAATGTTTTTCGAGTCAGTCGCGACGAGTCGTTCGCTCGCGTCGCTTAGAACTCCTGGGACGCGGAGCCGGACTTGCCCTTGCCCTTCTTCGGGAGGAGGACGGAGTGGATGTTCGGCAGGACGCCGCCGGACGCGATCGTGACCGTGCCGAGGAGCTTGGAGAGCTCCTCGTCGTTGCGGATCGCGAGCTGGATGTGGCGGGGCACGATGCGGGACTTCTTGTTGTCGCGGGACGCGTTGCCGGCGAGCTCGAGGACCTCGGCGGCGAGGTACTCGAGGACCGCGGCGAGGTACACCGGGGCACCGGCACCGACGCGGGTGGCGTACTTGCCGATCTTGAGGTAGCGCGCGATGCGGCCGACGGGGAACTGGAGTCCCGCCTTGGCGGAGCGGCTGACGGCCTTCTTGCCGCTCTTGCCCTTACCACGTCCAGACATGATGCTTTTTGAGTGTGAGGTGTTAACGAGCGCGTGCGCTTGAAAGTGAAGCGAGACGATGATGATGCGTCGTGGCTTTGCGTTTCGAACAGTCAGGCTTGGCCAATCACAGAACGGTATTTAGGCTTGGCCAATCACAGAACGGTATTTAGGGCACGGAATGACAGCGGCGGTCACCTCTGACTAAATACTCACGTAGGGCCCTCGACTAATGATACAGTACAGTGAGACACGGTCTCGACGGGCACTTCTCGTCTCCGACGCGCGCGCGACCGCTCTCGCAGCAGAGAGCACCGCGCGGGTCGAGGCTGGCAGGGCATGCCCGCCGTCTCGCACGTCGCGCCGTCGGTTCCTCTCGCACGCGCGCGCGCGCGGCGGCATCACGCGAGCCCCCCGCTCCTTCCGTCGTCGCCGTTCCGACGCGCGGGCGCGCGCGCGCGGCGCGAGATTCCTCCGCCGCGGCATCATCCTCTAGCAGCGCCTCCGAGAGGACGCCGACGCCGATCGACGATGGAGGCGACCGCCGCGACCGCGAGCGACGCGGACGCGGACGCGGACGCGGACGCCGCGGAGGTCGAGCGCGAGACGTCACTGTTCGAGTCGTTCACCGCGATCCCGTCCATGGCCGGCGCGGTCCTCGCCCCGGACGTCTCCGACGCGTCCCGATCCTCCCTCGTCGCGCACGTCGCGACGACGCAGCGCGACCTCGCGGGGAATCGCGCGCGGACCTCCGTCGCGTCCATCTCCGGCGTCCCGCGCGACGCGCCGCCGTCGCGCCCGCTGACGCACCCCGCGTTCGGGATCGAGGAGCGCGGCGTGCTGCTGTCGTCCATCTCGCCTTCCGGGACGAAGCGACTCGTCGTCCGCGGAGGCAAAGATCTCACAAACGGCGGGAGCGACCGCGACGGATGCGTCGCGCTCGAGCTGTGGTCCCACGGCGCTCTGACGCGCGAGACGCTCGTCCCGGCGAAGACGCACGGCGCGGTGTGCGCGGACGGCACGTTCGGGGGGGTTTCGTGGAGCGCGCGGGAGGGAAGGATCGCGTACGTCGCGGAGGCGCCGGTCGGGGAGGACGGACCGACCCCGGAGTGGGGGATGGGCGTGACGACGACGACGACGGCGGCGAAGAAGAAAGAATCTGAAGACGCCGCCGCCGCGTCGAATAAGAAGGGATGGCGCGGGCGAGGCGAGTGGCGCGAGGAGTGGGGCGAGCAGCTCGTCGGGAAGACGTCCCCGGCGTGCTTCGTCCTCGAGTGCGCCACCGGGGAGGTGACCGAGGTTTCTCGCGTCGGGCTCCCGGAGGGCTCCGTCGCCGCGAGCGGCCCGATCTGGGCACCCGCGGACGAGGACGACGAATCGGACGCGCTCGTCTTGCCGACGTGGAGCGGCGACATCGAGAACTTCAAGAGCACGTCGCGGAGGTTAGGGCTCACGTTTTGTTTCAACCGCCCGTCGGAGATGTTCTTGATGGACGTCCCGGCGCCGCGTGTACCGGCGGGGTCGGGCGCGGGCGGCGAGAAGACGCCGACGCCGACGCCGACGCCGACGCCGACGAAAAAAAAAAACCCAGCTCCGCCGACGCGGCTCGCGAAGGGCGACGTCTCCGCGCTCTGGCCGCGGTTCACCCCCGACGGCACCGCGCTCGTGTTCATATCCCACGCCGCAGCGGTCGAATCCGGCGCGCACAACGCGACGTGCGCGCTGCGCAAGATCGCGTGGACCCCGGGTGTGGGCCCGCAGTCGGAAGCGTCCGACGTCGTCGTGCCCGTCGTCAGGTGCGTTCTATACACTGGTCCCCATACGACCGCGTTCGCGTGGTGAACGCCGATCCTTAAGGACTTTTCCCGGCGTGTCTCTCCTCCCACCCCTCGCTTTCAATCCCCGCCCTCGACGCCTTTCAACTCCAACTGACGCCTTTGAACTCCACCCCGACGTTCGCTTGTATAGAACGCCCCTCACTTCGACCGCGAGCGACGCCGATGGCGCGAGCGACGCGCTCGACGACGCGTTCCCGGGTCTGTACGTGTCGTCGCCGCCGCCGCGGACGCCGTTCACGGACGACGGCGCGCGGATGATCTTACAGAGCACCTGGGGACCCGGGGAGGCGATCGTGTCGATCGACATGCGCCTCGGGAAGGCGCGACGGTTGACCCCGGGCGCGCGAGGTGCGTTTTTTCTGTCTCACACCGGTTCCCATACGACCGCGTTCGCGCGGTGAACGCCGATCCTTAAGGACTTTCTCTCCCGGCGCGTCTCTCCGCGCACTCCTCGGTTTCAACGCTCGACCGCGACGCCTCACAACTCCACCCCTGACGCCTTTGAACTCCACCCCGACGTCGCTTTGAACGATGGAACGACCCTAAGACGGCGGCGGGAGTTGGACCGTCTGCGACGTCGCGTCCGGCGGCGCGGTCGGCGGGACCCAAGTCGTCGCGGCGGCGCACTCGTCGCCGGGGACGCCGCCGCGCGTGCACCTCGCGTGGGTGACCGACCGCGACGCCGACGCCGACGCGACGACGCCGACGCGCTGGTGTCCGGTGAAGGGCGCACACGGCGCGTCGTCGACGGCGGCGAGCGACGCGTCGCGCGCGTTGGAAACGCTCGAATACCTCGTCGACGCCGTCGCGATCGACGACGACGGAATTGGAATTTCGCGCGTGGAATCCATCACGGTCCGCCCGAAGGCGGCGGCGCCGCGCGCGCTCCCGACGATCATACTCCCGCACGGAGGCCCGCACGCGGCGTGCGGCGCGGGGTACGTCGCCACCGTGGCGTACCTGGCGTCGTTGGGATACGCCGTGGTGTACTGTAACTATCGCGGGAGCACCGGGTACGGGGAGGATTTTCTTCAGGCGCGTTCTGTCTCACACTGGTTCCCATACGACCGCGTTCGCGTGGTGGACGCCGATCCTTAAGGACTTTTCCCGGCGCATCTCTCCGCCCATCACCCCTCGCTTTCAATCCCCGCCCTCGACGCCTTTCAACTCCGCTTCTGACGCCTTTCAACTCCACCCCGACGTTCGCTCGTATGGAACGGCCCTCAGGCGCTCGTGGGCGGCGGCGCGGGGCGGATGGACGTGGACGACTGCGTCGCGATCGCGCGCCGCGCGATCGACGCGGGCGTCGCGGACGCGAACAAGATCGTCGTCGTCGGCGGGTCGCACGGCGGGTTCCTCGGCGCGCACCTCGTCGGGCAACGCCCGGAGATGTTCAAGGCGGCGGTGCTGCGTAACCCGGTCACGGACGTCGCGTCGATGGTGTCGCTCACTGACATCCCGGATTGGTGTTTCGTGGAAACGCTCGGGAAGGATGCGTTTTCTGACCTCCCCACGGTCGAGCAGCTCGCGGTCATGCGCGAGAAGTCGCCGGTGAGGTACGTGAAGGACGTCAGAGCGCCGGTGTTGATGTTGTTGGGCGCCGTGGACCTGAGGCGCGTTCTACCTATGTCACGCCGGTCCCCATACGACCGCGTTCGCGCGGTGAACGCCGATCCTTAAGGACTTCGCCAGGCGCATCTCTCCGCTCTCCGCTCGCTTTCAATCCCCGCCCGCGACGCCTTTCAACTCCACCCCTGACGCCTTTCAACTCCACCTTGACGTCGCTTTGAACGATGGAACGACCCTAAGGGTGCCGCCGACGAACGGCTTGCGGTACGCCGCCGCGTTGCGAGAGGCGGGAGGGCGGTGCGACGTTCGCGTGTTCCCGGAGGACTCGCACGGGCTGACGCTGCCGAGGACGGAGTTCGAGTCGTTCGTGACCGTCGCGAAGTTTTTGCGCGAGGCGTTGCGAGAGGGCGCGCTCGAGAGGGAGGACTGATCGACCGACTACTCGAGGACGAAATATTCCAGCCAGCTATTTTACGTGTTCGAGATCTTCTAAATCGCCCCGCTCCCCCCCCCCGTTCCCCGCGCCCCATCACGTCTTCTGCATGAAGCTCGGCATGACGCTGTTCCACACCGCGGTCCGCGCGAAGTTACTCACGTTCGCCTGCGCGTCCTTGTCGCACTTCGTGTACCCAACGAGGTTCGCCCCCCCCAGCGCGAGCGCGACGGCGCAGACGAGCAGGTAGCCGAGATGCAAACGCGCGAGCGCGACGATCGCGAGCGCGAGCCACGCGGCGGGGACCGCGTACAGCGAGTACCAGAACAGCGTCTTCTCGGACGCGCGCACCGCTTTCATGCCCTCCGCGTCGCGCGATTCGAACCGCCAACGCGAGACGCCGCTCTCGTCGATCTCGTTCCAGTACCGCAGCCCGACGAGCAGCCGCCCGCTGAGGGTCGCCGTTCCATACGAGCGAACGTCGGGGTGGAGTTGAAAGGCGTCAGAAGCGGAGTTGAAAGGCGTCGAGGGCGGGGATTGAACGCGAGGGACCCTTGATGGGCGGAGAGATGCGCCGGGCAAAGTCCTTAAGGATCGGCGTTCACCACGCCGACGGGGTCGTATGGGGACCAGTGTGAGACAGAACGCGCCTGACGTTCGACGTCGTCCAAAAGTCCGCGGCGAGCAGAAGGATCACCGTCACGAAGTTGAGCACGAAGTCGGACTCGAACCACTCGCACGTCAGGTACACGAGCAGCGCGCAGGCTTTGAACGCGACGTGGAAGAAGCTCGCGACCGGGTGCTTCGGCGACGCGATCGCCGCGGACGGCACGGAGCCGGACATCGTCCCTCACAGGACGCGTCTGTCTCTCGGGCGTCGATTGAATGACGAGCGGATTCCAATAAGTCCACGCTATGATACAGGTACTGTACTCGTACCGATTATTCTGCTACTTACAAACGTTTTTTCACCCATCGCTCGGTTTCAACATTTGATCGCGTCTCCTTTCAACTGACCGATGAACTATTTTTGTAATGGAACGTCTACCACCCCATCGCCTCGAGCTTCTCTCGACACGGGCCCGACGCGACGTGCCGGAACAGCGCGTTCCGTCCCCCGAACTTCACCGAACACGCCGCACACGTCACCCTCGACGCGTCCGCCTCGTTTCTCTCCACGTCGCGCTTGTGCTGCGCGACGCGAGGGTCCGCGGCGACGCACTCGAGGCACCGCGCGCCGCGGCGGTTTCTTTTTCGAGCCGCGGCGGCGGCGGCGACGGCGGCCTCCCCGCCGCCGTCCTCGCCGCCGCCGTCCTCGCCGCCGCCGCCGCGGTTATCTTTCTCCCACCTCCTCGTGCCGCGTATCCACGACCGGTCGCCGCCGCCGTCGCCGCGTTCGTCCCAGTGACACGCGTCGTCCGCGTCCGGGTCCCGGTCCCCGCCTCCCGGGGGGTTCGGGTTCGGGTTCTTCCCCTTCGACGCCCAGAACTCCGCGCGCTTGTACTGGTGCGCCGCGAACCCGGACGGCGGCTTCGCGACCCCGCACTGCGCGCACTTCACCGGCGCGCCCGGCTCCGTCGCGGACTTCAACGCGAACGTCACGCGGAGACACCGCAACGACGCCGGCGCCGACGCCGGCGCCGCCGCGCCGGCGCCGCGACGCTTCGAATCCCCTTATGAT